>NW_014577090.1:293354-313271 GCF_000485595.1 Priapulus caudatus | reverse complement strand
TCTTGAAGGAGGGCGGGGATGGCTGTACAAGATATCCCCCTGAGTATTCAAAAAAAAAAGAGAAAAAAAGAATAGCCAAAAAAGTATGGTTTGGCAACATACAAAACATGTGATAATTGTGAGAAATTGCAATTCTTACCTGCTGTTTAATACATTTGATTATTACAGGAGTTCTTACTATAGTAACCTACTGTGCTACGCTCTCTGAAAAACGTCATGAAAAGTGTTTTGAATCCTTTAACCTTGTGAATCTACACTTTCTGGCGGGGCATGCCCCATGACCCCCGTAGCACTGGCATGCCTAACGCACGCGGCTTGCCTGCGGGCAGCAAGTTAATTTTGCCCGCCGTCTATCGCCGATCATCTCCCCCCACTCCTCGGTACGGATTTACGCCCCTGGGTGGAACCATGGTGGAACAGAGTCGAAGCAAGTACTGTTCACTTTACATAAAGGCGAATGCCCACCCGAAAAGACATGTATCATGCATCGTTGGTCTTCAGTGGCAGTGCTTGCCTCGCCACCTTTTCTCACTCTGGATCACTCCGATCAGGATCTTTTTCGCTGAAAATTTCACTACTTAACTAAAAATTTTCATTTTGTTCAAAAAGTGAAGTCTCATTCACTAATTGGCACTTGAACATAATGCGAAGCGGTCCTCTGCTGAGACTGTGAGTGCGGCCCTGGTTACCGAGTATGTAGAGTCACAATGCGAGTCTATGCGGCTATGGGAAGTGATGATCTATGTGGCACCCTACTATTTCTATCTCTAGCTCGCTATATAATGATACTGTCTGAGACAGCCTATTCAATGTTGTTTCTTTCCAGTAAAGCGTGCTTACTACAAACTGTCACTGAAAGTTCATCCAGACCGAGTCGCCGCCACTGAGCAGCGCTCCGCTACAGTAGTATTCCAGATTTTAGGCAAGGTTTATGCAGTTCTCTCAGATAAAGAGAAGAGAGCAGTTTATGATGAAACAGGTAAATTAAGTTCTTAAATTTTCAAACGTACAGCATTTGGTTTCCCAATTTGCCGCAATTAACACTCTCTGAACATGTTTTAGAATTTGCTGTGGTGTGTGGTGGGATGATGTTTGCTTCTAGTAAACGATTCTTGACCCTTTGTCAAGCTAGACTGGTCTTCATGAATACCTTGCTTCTTGCAGGAGAGGTGGATGACGATAATGACATTTTCAAACAAGAAAGAGATTGGATGGATTACTGGAGACTGGTGTACCAAAAGGTGTCCACAAAAGACATTGAAGATTTTGAAGAAAAATACAAAGGTGTGTAAAATACGGTTTTCACATGTGTGTTTGGCGATATTAACACACTTTGTAGTAGCACAGGCACAGATAACTTCTGCTCTGAGGAAGACTATATAATGCAATACTATGCAATACTATTAATGCAATACAATTAATGCAATACTATAGCTCAAGGGGTCGTTGTCGTATCAGGTACTACAGATATGTACCTGAGGTACATATATGTATACACAAAGTGTACCAGACTTGTACTACAGAAGTGTACCATAACCCTAACACTAACCCTAACCCTAACCCTAAACATACCTCATATAAACATATAAACATAATACTAAACAACCTAAAACTACCTCGGTTACATATCTATAGTACCTGATACGACAACGACCCCATCTGCAATACTATGCAATGTTGTCCAGGTAAAGTCGGACACCATTGTTTACTATATACATACTGTGTGTATGTGAGGACTGATTCATGCATCACCACACTAGAGGCATAAACTTAATTATTTATACACATACATGTGCCATAGCTGTGCTCTCATCAATGAAAAACGACTTAATTCTAATCCCCACTATAACAACAAAACTATCAAAAGTTATGTCTTAGGCTTAGGAAGGCAAATAAATCTTCCCATTTCTCTCTCCTTTAATTTGTAAGGCACCTGTTGGATGGTCTGGGCAGAATATTATCAAGATATTTTTCGCCTACAAGCTAGATAGCCGTCTCGTTTTTGTGCATGCAGGTTCCGAAGAAGAATTGGAAGATCTGAAGACGGCTTATGTTGATTATGAAGGAGACATGGAGTCGATATTAGCAAATGTACTGTGCTGCACTGGAGAGGATGAAACCAGGTGTTGTATTTATACCTTAAATAGTCTGTATTTAGCTCATCTGACGTAGTCAGATCGAGCTTGTAGAATCGCATGATTCGTGCCGTACTGTCGGCTGTCCGTGCGTCCGTCGGCGTCAAACGAGTTGGGCCAAACTGAGCTCGATGTACGGTCACGATATTCGGACGTGGGGGGGTAAATCGAAAAGCGAGTTGGGATGTCCGAAGCTGGGGGGTCAAAGGTCAAAAGGTCAAGAGGTGTAAATAGAAGGGGGAACATTCCTCCTTAACTTAAGGTATTAGGGAGAAATGCAGAATTGCGGACAAATCTAAATCGTACGACCTAGCTCGTTGATAGTCGTGTAAGCAATCATGGTAGGGAAAGCGCATCACTTGTGCGAAATTGGAGCGTCACAGGTCAAAGCGTCTAATGGCGCACAGGCAGATTTTAGACATTTTCTGGAGGACTGGGTCGGTACGAGCGATGAAAACTTTTTTGTTTAGCGGTGACCTAGCATTTTTCATGGGCCTTTATTGAACAGGACCAGGAATGTACTTTCTGCTGCGACATGCGAAGAGTAAGTGGTCGGATAACCTTCCACCCTCAAGAGGAGCGGTTAAAACATGGAGTTTGGTTTACTGTTAGAAAGAATTTGACTCAAGCGTAGTGCTGAGTAAGAATCTATACATGCCTGGATGTATGAGGCCTACAATGTCAACGTGAAAATTTCAAAAGCTAAAATTTGGGTGAAGAAGGTTTAATGCTCCTTAATTTGTATAATATTCTATGGCATTCTGTAGCTGTCAGTGTGTTACATGTAACTTATGCCACTGCCAGTGGCCACTGCCAGTGCATTTAGTGGTGATAGTATGGTGTAGTTTTTTGCCTGCGTTAATTAGTTACAGGTGGCAGCTCTCTATTTAAGCCTGTATAGGCTTGCGTAGGTAAATGGATGAGTGCTTACCTATTCTGTCTTGCAAATAGCTGTTGCTACTACGTACGATGGGAGCTTCCATCTTTAATCTTAAGACACTTAAACGTACGTGCATCTCGTGGCAACTTTCATAACGATCCCAACGAACATTCCTTTGAGAAGGTTCCTGATACCATCCCTGTGCCTTCCACTGTTTCGGCGCGTATGTGAACACATTTGGGACTACCAGGGTTTACTAGAATCCCACCACTCCACCACAGAGTCACCGCAGTAGACGTTAGATGAGCGCTGTCGCTCCGCGGCACTTGTTTGTATAAGTAATATTGACAATGAAGTCAATAATGCTGACAACTGTTTTGTCAATAAAGATCCGAACCATTGCTGAACAGGTTTCGCAAGCTACTGAAGAAATGCATACAGAAGAAGGAATTGCCAGAATTCGAGAAGTTTGTGAACGAGGACAAACAGGCAGAAAAGGCTAGAAAGAGAAAGGTGGGTGTCCAGTTTCACAACATGTTACAATGCACATTATCTTTTAGAGACATTGAATCACAATGAAGCTACTGATCTGTGTTCCACCACAAAATCCCGCTGCATCTCAAAGTTCACACACGCACCTTACCACAACCTTTACGTTCCATCGTTACTGAAGAACTTTGTAATTGGCTGTAATTAACCTATAGGTCTGAGCAAGATAACGACTCCCTCCTTAGATACTGTTACTAGGTTGGTCAAGCTCACCTCATTTTTTGCAAAAATATTGACTGCAGCACATCTTTACTAAACATTTTTATTAGAACGCACTCTCGCCATACTGAGATTTGCAGGACCTGCCCATCAATCATGCCAGTCAGATAGGTCAATTCTTTCCCTGTGCTTAGGTATATAACACTCTCTGTTCCATCCGCTTTGTTACAATTTTGCAAGGGGGTGGGGGTGAGAGTGCTGCAATTAATCATCGTTGCACCTACCCCTCCGGTTTAGAAACGGAGTCGAAAAGCGTCGTCGTCGAATCCAGTTCCCCGCCGACGAGTCGCGCCGCGTCGCGTGCGATCGCGTCTCAATCGCACGCAGCTTCAGTGATTCGTGGGTCTCTGCTTCTCCAGGCCAAGCGAGAGGCAGCCGAAGCCGAAGAGCTAGCGAAGAAACTGGGATTGCGCGGCGGCGGCAGCGAGGCCGACCTCAGCGCCCTCATACTGCAGAAGCAGCAGTCGCGGGCCGCCGGCGCTGAGGACTTCTTCAGCGCACTGGAGGCGAAGTATGCGCAGCCGAAGAAGAAGGGCGACAAGAGAAAGCGCAAGCCGTAGACGCGAGGAGGCGATCTTCACCTGTGACGTAGATTTGATGTGTAATCATGGCTGGTGATATATAATAGCAGATCCATATTTTAGTTGGGTAAAGCAGTGTCTTCGTTGAATTAACAGCGCCATGACATTAGGGTTAATTTTTCCTCCACACATCAGTACTCAACTTTGCATGAACTGCATTATAAATAGGTTGCTCTATAGTTCAGGCTTGTTTGTATGTATATATTCAGTGAAGTAAATGTTTATAATGAATAGTATATTTGCTGGTTAGTTTTTTATTGTTACCCTGCAATTGCTCTAACAACTGTAATAGCTAACTTGGTAAAGATGCCAGCCCAGCTAACAGAAAAGAAGCCAGCCTTGGTAAGAGTGGAAGTGGAAATCAGCTAGCTTAATTAACATAACATCATAGCTAGATTAGCTAACTTACACAAGACGGCCTTATGTCCCATCGGGGGACCAAGAGGATAAGTAAGTAAGTAAGTACACAAGACTCCATCCAAGGTAACACCGAACCAGTATCATGATCAGATATGGTATATTTTTTGGCATGGCAGTCTCTTGCTGCTACTGTAAATTGATCATTAGTGCAGGTGCTGGTGTGTACTGAGTGCATGTGTAATTGCATATAACCGATACCAACTGACTGAACACATGAAACTACATAACTTGCAGATTTTCAACAAATATAACAGAAATGTATTATAAAAGTTGTGGTACTCGACCGGTGTTATATTAATCACACAATTTCACAGGACTGTATCAAAACGACAACTCTGACATATAAAACCAATATCAAAATAGTTCAACTGCAGGGCAGCAGGAGTGCATGGTATGTGTTCAAATGGGTAGCTAACACCACCCGCCATACCTACTCTCATCAGTTAACCTGCAACCGATTAACACAATGACAGAGAATATCGCCACAATTGGAAGCAAGTTGATTTCATAATGTTCTGTCTCCATCCATTCATTTCCCCAAGTAAAAGCAAAATAAAATTTCAGGTTCCATAGATGCTCGCGTGGAAAAACATGCTGTTTACTGCTGTACAATAGAATATGGTAGCTACTTTGTGCATAATTATCAGCAAATAATATGGAAGACTTTGTGGCTGTACTGCAGTACCGATTGAATACCGTGTACCATAAAATCACACTAACACCATCCACTTAGTAAAAACAGAAGGATGGTCGGTGAGAAAAAAAGCTTTAACAACCAGGATGGAGAACCTGGTTCGCAAATAAACTGAGTACAGTAATATCAGCACCTATTGACATAGTCTCTAACTAAACCTTATTGGATAGAATGTGACTAGTTATAATGGTTTCATAGTCATTAAGGATTTAATACACACTTGCTGGTACTGTGGTCCACATTCATGTTTACGTTTTAATGAATCGTGAACAATTCAAGCTAAATTATTAATGTGTTTACCATAATCAAGAGTTAAACAATAGTTTACGATTTTGTTAATAAATCATGCATTCTTAGTTAAGCTTACTCTGTTAGCTCGCATTACACCGTCTTCCCTTTATTCAATATTAGCAAATGGGGGCAAAAAGCGCATTTTGAATGACCTATTTTAAAATTCCCAACATCAACTAATATTTAATTGACCAGATACGTAGTTTGGTACCTACCACGCCAGATGTAGCTGTGCTACCAATATCATGCCAGGTATTTTCTATTCCTTGCACTAACCCTCATCACCCCCTAAGGTAAGCACTAGCTAGTGACTCACTACAATGCTCGGCCATCAAATCAATTAAAATTGTACAATGCAGGCCAGGGACGGTCTCTCTGTCTTTGACTATTATCTCTCTGTCTAACGCTAACACAAACGCTACCACAATCTACCCGTCGCTGCGGTTACAGGCCGCCGCCGTGACCCGACGTGTCGCCGAACACAATGCGGCGATAGTTCTTGTTCATCTGCTCGAGGAAGATGAAGGTGAGGACCGTGTGCGGTCCGAGGCGGGCGTAGTACGGCGTGAAGCCCTTCCACAACGAGAAGAAGCCCTCGTTGCGCACGACCTTGACCAGGACATCCTGCGTGAGGAGAGAGACGCGGACGCATGATGACCGGGAATGGATACGACGACACTTCATACGTCGTTTCCAGCGGCGAGCGAGAACACCCTGCCCCCCTGTGCCGTCACGAACGATGTGAATACACTCTCGTTGCAGACTGCGCCAGTTCCAGTGTAGTGTTTAGGATTTATGTGACTCCACAGTCAGAGACTTCTAATGTCAAAGCATTACTGTTGTGCAGTACCGTGTGACGCAAGTAGTTCTACTTGCGTCACAAGGGACTGCACAACAGTAATGCTGTTACAATTAAAAATAGTAATGTTAATGTTGTAGGGCTAGTGCAGTATGCAATAACCAACTTTGGTTATTGAATACTGCACTAGCCCTAGTGTAGCAGCCTGCAGTAATGTGACTCTGCAATCACAGGCCTCTAATGTCATTTCATTACTGTCATGCAGTCACTCACGGCACACGTAGTTGGTTATTGCATACTGCCCCAGTACTTCTTGAACTTATGTTTCAGTAACACATTGAATTTACATGACAATATCATCAAAAGGTGCCTAACGACAAATTAATGAGTTGAAATGCATACTGGCCGTGCATGTCACCTACTGCCATCTGGTGACAAGTCTAAACAACTTCATTCAGCTCAGGAAAAGACAGCTCGACCGGCCGTCGAAACAGTCGTTAACGGGTCGGCCTACTCTCATTTACCTCAGAATGAAGGCTACTCCACACACATTAACCCCCGCTTGCAACCGCAATCGCTCGAGCGCACCTCCACTCGCATGCGAGACCTGCTGGCATCGGGTCGAAGGGGAGTAGGGGAGGAGGAAGAGGAGGAGGGGTGAGGGCATACTCACGATGGCTCCCCTGTACTCCGGCACGCCGTTGATGACCTTCATGTTCTGGACGCGGGTCTTCGCGATGTCGACGGGCATGGACGCGGCCGTCGTCACGAGACCGCTGAGCATGCTCGCGACGAAGTGGCAGGAGACGTTCTCGCTGAAGTAACCTACGCAGGAGATCGGCGCCCATCAGAACACGATGAAGAAGAAGTGAAAGACTCAGAAGGATTTCAATGGGAAGATTCCACTTCGTACGTAGAGCAGTGCATTTTAAATCTGTGATTCAATAATTTCATCGGATCTCTGTAGTTCACATAAAAATAAAGTTGATCTCTGTTAGATCCATAATAAGTTGTAAGTAATTATAACGTATTATGGATCTAACTGAGATAAACTTTATTTTCACATTGTAAATCTGTAAGTCCATGACTTTCCAATATTCTAGTGCATTTGAGAGACACAGCCACAGAAATGATTAACAACTATTTCACGTGAAGGCATTAGCTCCTTCACAGCGTTAAAAGCAGCGAAAGGGAGGGGTAAAACCTGTCATCGGGATCAGGAACGTGTCGAGGGCTTACCGGTTGAGAGCAAGAACTGCTTGGCTTGTGAATAAGAAGCCAGCTGCGCAGCATTTACTACCATGGCTCGAACGACCGTCGGACCACAACCCTGCAATGTAACAACGCCTGCTGTTACCGCTGACACAACACTAACCGACACCGATTAAGAGCGACACCCCCAATTTAATCACACCAGCTGTTGGCACTATAACATTAGCTAGATCGAAACATAATTAGACAGTCTCGTTATTAATTACGGCGCGGCGCAGTGCTGCTTATTGCTGTTATCGTAAGTTTAAAATTGCGACACGATTCTTCTGCAGCACCAACAAATTCTCTGTCACCTGCTCAAACAATTACGAATCATTTATAATTGTTTCAGTAACATTTACAGGAAATTGCAGAGTACCATAGAGTGGTGTGTTGATAGTTTCTCGAGTATTTAATACCACCTTAGAGTGTGTTCTCAGTAGAAACGTGTGTTGCAGTTATTCAAGTAGATTTCAGAACCTAATACTACAACAGCTACCTTCTTATACCTTCTCAAGCCCACTGACACCCAGAAGCAGTATTTGTGCAGCTGAACGTTGCAATATAATGAAGACTGTGTCATTCGTCACATGCTCATATAAAATTTATTAAATTGGCAGCAATCGCATTTTACCCTCCATAGAGTAAGAACGCCTTCCTCCTTTATTATTCGGAAAAGAGCATCAAATACGTTCTTGTATGCCCGTTGCTCCGCAACAGGTAACCTATGAATAAATACAAGTATAACCGTACGACAGTACAACCACATTACTAGTCAACATCGACAACATTACATCAAAATTAGTCATGCTCACTACAGAAATGGACATGTCACTATTAACCTACTCGTGAAACACAAATGCACGTATCACACATACTGCTAATGCAGGAGGTACGTAATTCTACGGTGTCCTTCTCACCTTCCATCGGCACACATCCTGATGAGAGAAATTTCAGCAGGTGTGCCAATAAATGCCCCAGTCGCTCCGGCCACCATTCCAATGCCAGCTTTCATGAAGAAGTTTGGAGGTGAGCCATCTTTACTACAACGAAAATACAATGAAGCTGAAAGGTAAACGTCAGATTTCACGCAGCAGATGAATTTCAAGCTGGAAACAACTTCACTTTTGTGCAATTTGCCTATCAGCCTGAAGTGACTAGTAGAGAGACTATATAGAGAGCAAGTAGCTCCAACTAATTAGAAATGCGATAGGGGCATGCTAAAAATGTTGCTCAGTAACAAAGTTCCATAAAATCAACAACTTAGATTGCACGTGTGAAAAGCATATGAAGTGGTCTCGGTTTACAGACCTAACAATAATATTAAATGGGGGTGTAGTTACGTCACTTCACTTAGGTGAATAGTAAACTTATTTGACGTTTAACAATGCTGTAATACAGAATTGCAATGAAATGTCACAAATAAATAAAACCGATAGCGATAAAACCAGAGTAAGGTTTGATCTAGTCATACAACAGATTTAACAAGTTACAACTTACAGGTCGCAAAAACACTTTTTGCAGTTCAAAAACGTTTACGACCTCGATTTAAATATACAGACGCAATGTCAACTGCATTCTACCACGTTTTTGCCGTAAAATTTTTTTGATCTATACCGGGACAGCTGTGACCTTGATAAACATCTAAATACAGATGCAGGCTCACCCTCGGAAAAGGTCGAACAGCCAAGTGTAGATGCCGAGTCGCGTCGTCGTGTACGTGGCTTGTCTCAGCAAACCAGCTGACAGCCTACAGTCATAGATACCAGGTTAACTGCAGCTACGAATGAGGACCCACTTGCAAGATTTCGCGTAACATATCGAAATAATGCTCATGCAGGTTTCGATGACATTCTGTACTGGTTCTGTGCACATAGTAAATGAGTTCGCAATATAGGCAGTGGGTTCCTATACATTTCCTATCTATCTACAATGCTTGGTCCTAGTGAGGTTACAACAAACATAAAACCATGTAAAGTTGCACTATATAGGAGCCCCACTATGACCACACTAGCTGCCATGGATATAACCCAGTCGCACTTTTGTCAAGTGGATGAGCCCTTAACGAAGATTAGTGATATAACACAATGAAGTTATAATGATGCCAGCTAAATCACCATTACGACATGAAACGTTCATAGTTGATGTTCACATGTTACTTCTGTGAGCTGGAGTGTACAAACCCTGAATAGATTCCTATGATGCCTTCATTTCGCAATATACCAGTAACTGCATGGAAGCTTGTTTTATATTGTTTCGCACCGCCTCCTTCTCCTAAAAATAAGACATGGTTATATTGAATACAACTTATTACATACAAGTGACAATATGAAATTACCAGTAAAACACAGTAATTAATGAAAACAAATAAAATTATATTTTACTATAAATTACTTGAGTTTGGTAAACTAGCAATTCAGGAGTATAATATAAAGACGATAAAGGCACACACGCTCTCTCTCTCTCTCAGCTATTGTTGACAAATTGACATACGTACCGCTAAGCTGCATACGATTCTTGACTAAATCCAGGGGCTGTACGAAGACAGTGGCACCCATCCTACAGCAGAACAATAATTTTAAGACATATCCACTGATTGCCACAGGAAAGCCTTTACTAGTTGTGCGATGTCCCACCGTGTTTTTTCTATGTGACGATCACGTAACTGCTGTCACACTGCACCATATATTATTACTTTTGGCAGTGAAAAAGAAAATGCAAATATAAGTATAAATAGGTAATTTTAAAGTGCTGATCATAGTACCAGGAATAAATGAATAGAGAGCTCCTGTTAGTACGTTAACCAGAGTAGGATATAATTGCTGTTATTTTGTCATATCTTACAAATAAATCAGATATCGATAAATCATATTACAGCCTACAGTATATTTTAGATTTCTTTGTGAAATTTTAAAAGCAGTATATATATATATATATATATATATATATATATAATATAATGGCTGGTATTATTTCTCCGGCAGCCGGAGAAGCAGCGGTGAAAACCATCGTTAGTTCTCCGGCCGCTAGAAAATTAAGAACAAATTTTCTTGTTAGATCTCCGGCGCCGGAGAAACAAGTGTACGTTTTCAGCACTGCTTCTCGGGCTTTGCCGTAGTTCTAAGCAGTGCTGAAAATCATAGTTAAATTCTCCGGCAGACCGAAGTGTCCCACCGCTGCTGTATTAGGCGGGAAGATGGCCACGTGGTCTACCCAGCCATGTATCAGGATGTATCTAACCCTAACCCTAACCCTAATCTCAGCAGAATAAGGTGTGCAATAGTCCGCAAATGCAGACGTTATAACTCCGCTTTGCTAATCTGAGGGTGCGGGTTTATCCCCATTACTGGGGTCTGCGTCGGCTCGGACTAGGTGTGTGTTGTATCTCTCTTAGTGCATGAATTAGAGTAGATATTTTTTACCTCACATCACTCTTACTCCAATAAATTAGAGGACGCAGATATGTGAAACTCAACCACCACCTTTATTCCTAGAATCCGGAGAGTGCTCCTTCCCCGCCAAAACGATACATCAACAATAGAACATTACATCTCTTCTTTTCTTTAAAGGAACACAATAACCTGGAGCAATAAACCCCGTTGCCATATAACATACAATGTCCGAACTAAATTCAAACTTATTCCTGTAACACAACTGTGGAACAACTAATCTCAAGACATTGTATCTCCAACACAATAGAAACGAAATTCTACTCCATTACATAGTTACAGAGTACTTAGCAGGTGCTCTCTTTTGCCTGTGGGATCTACGATACTGGGTTGTCAAAGAAGATTGTGGCATCTGAGACGTATCTTCAGATGAAGCCTGAACATCTGGATCTATAATTAGTTCTGACACATCAGTGACATCACTGTCTGGAACTCCACTATTGGCTCCAGTTTCAATCATTGGTAGGGCGGTACTGGGGGGCTGACGCGCCGGCCGGGCGCGGTACCCTGCTACCTGCGGGTAGCCGTCCTTACCGCTCTCGTCCTCGTTATGGGGGCGGGGAGTACTAGCGATTCGCCGACGTTCATTTTGGCTAAATGCAGTAGGTTATTGCCATATAGAGGCACGCACTCTCCGGACGCCCTTCCGACTACAAGAACTACGTTACATAAGATTTGTCTACGACCACTGCTGGGACCGGAGGTCGACTGTTTGTTGACACTTGGGTATTAATTTGGTTTTCCTTCTTTTCACGCTGGACCAGATTGTGTATCCCAAGCAGCATACGCACAGAGGTCAAGTGCGCGATTGTCTTGGACGCTCGTCGGGTTAGATTTTGTCGCTTCGCTCTTTCCTTTCTGTTCGAGCATCGCAGATGTGCGGGTTAGCTCTCCCATATCTCATATTAGACTGTGCTGCCTGGGAAGATCGGGGGTACATTTCGCGCTCTCACTTTTACGAGTGTAAGACAATAGAGTCCAGTGGATTCTCGCTGTAAGTATGTATGGTTCAGATGGCCCGGGGGTATTTCGTCACGATAACTTTCCTGGATTCTCTCTTTTCCAGTCTAAGCCCTTCTGCCCTGAGCGATCGAGTTCTCTTCCATCAAGCGAACGACTTATGTTCTTACGGCGTTCTACTGGTCGCATTTGCTTCGGGCGCCCATTTTGCTCGATAGTAACCTTGAGGCCGGTGATTCCCATTTTGTCCCATCTCAGCGAAGATCTCTTCAGAACGAAACTGCTGTTGGTCCGCTTTATACTGACTTGATAGTGGGACTTACTAGGGTAGTCCTCATGCGCGATGAACTATTTCTCCTTAGCAATACGTAAGTCGTTACATTCTTTCACAGCGAGCTAGGTTTAGGAGATATCGCTATGTATTAGAACCGCTATAGTAGGGTCACTACGGACACTACGTATCGAAATGTCCCGATGTGAGAAGAAGGGGGTCCCGCAAGTCGCGGTTCGAGTGAAGCTGCGAACATTTCCTGCCGAGGTCGATCCGTAGTCGGTGCATGTGGTTCGGTCTCCAGCGGTTCGCGCTTACGGATCTGGGATGCGCGACTAACTGTACAACATTGACCGACTTCTTACGAAATACTTCGCTTGCAGTCTATTCGCATTGCCTGGGCCACCACAATTTGTTCCGTCGATTCTGTTTCGTCCCCACCCTAAATTTTGCCTTGCGTGTGCAAAGGCTAGGTTGCGGTGCGCCGGGTCGTACTCTTATGGTATACCAGATGACGGTAGTAGCTCGTCGTTAAGCACCCACTGTCTCAGCCACGCATAGATGTCGGTCCATTGGTGGCAACGACCGTCTTTTGGCATTTCTGCAAATCGGGACCCGATGCTTTTATTAGCTTTCGCGTACTCCACGGAGGTTAGGTTGCAGTCGTCAGCTCGCGGACAGTTTGTTCTAACTCCGTTGTAGTGTAGACGCTCTTTGTCCGGTGTTCGATCAGTTGGCTTTCGTGCACACAAGACCCGCGACAGTGAGTTTCCTCGTGACACAGGTGTGACATTGGCCTGGTGCACTGGGCCTTGAGCCACTTAGAATGGGCTGGTGACTCAATGAAGTGTGCGTATTCTAGTTCGCTTTGGGTCCTGGGGTCATTACCAACTAGTTTGAAGCTTACGGTTGGAGACGTGCAACTATTTGTCAATTTGGGCGCACGGGTAGGAACGCAGGGCTGTAGTTGCCCTGTAATGGCTTTGATGAATTCCGTCACTAAATTTTTTCGCTCCAATTTTTCGGCATACCTGTATACTGTACGCGATGAATTCTTCACGCGGCGCAAACTGAGGACCGCAGCGCTTTTCACGCGTTCTGTCTAGTTGTATCTAGCGTTCACAGTGCTCAACTACGATCGTCGTTAAACATGAATGGGTACGATACTGTTCCATCTTCTGTTCGCCTGCTTACTAGACACGGGACCCTGACAACTGGATGGCATCAGCTACTCCCTTAGGTGGGGCAGGCTCGTTTATCAAAAGTAAGCCAGTTATTGCTGGTAGCGAGAATGTCCTTCAGCTGAATGCATTGCTTTTGCTGCTCGGGACGCAAAGGTTGACCATGGTACATCCTTACAGGTTCTCGTTGCCGAAATTCGGTGCGGCGAACTGCGTGGTTACTTGCCCTAACACGATAGATCTAAATAGCTTACGACCTCTTGATTGCAGCTCGGCTGGGCTCTCGTCGTTCCATCACAGCTTTTTACCCTGTCGGCTCCAGTAGGCGACCTTACCGCTTTCCTGGATGTAGTTATCCCCCGGATGCATATCAAGTGATTTTTTTTTTCTCCATATCAAATTGACAGTTTTGTGCCGGGCAGTTCGTGTTAGGTCGCTGGATGCGGCCCCGTAGTTGCTAACTGGCATGTAGGGCTGTCCGTCACTCAGTGTGTTTCTCTTTATCAGGTCATGCACTATCGATATCCGTCAGAGTTCTTTCACACACACTCGATGTCCTGGCTCTTGCTGTTGCTATCTGTGTTGATACTTGCTCGCTGGCGGAAACATAAGATGCGTGATTCTTCTTGTATGGGATTCACAGCCCTCATGAAGTGGCGATATGTGCTGTGCTTTCGCTTGACACTCTGGAGACAGAGCTCCAACTGTCGAATAACGCACCACTTTACGAATCTATCTGCTCGCAACGCTTTGTGGACGCATTACTACTCCTTGGTTGAGGTTCACTTCCACGCGTGGTTATGGGTATCTGCCCGACGGATAAACTTGCCTCATTTGCTCTACCGCCATGGTCAAGACTCAGCGGTTAATTGTCACCTTGCCGCCTTTGTGTGGCGTCCACGAGCTACGACTGGATTTACGGAATAGTGGGGTGTGGGGACGATCGGTCGACTGGCTTCTGATGTCTAGATCCGCAGTAATTTTTTTACTCTTGTTCCATTCTACCCTTGATTCCTCAATTGAATGGGTTCGCCGTCATAGGACGGGTTGTGCTACTTGGCGGGTCCTACCGTGTGATTCAATGTGGGGTAATTTTGCCAGTTTTCAGTTTCCATCACGTTGGAACACATGTGGCTGGGTCAGTTCGTTGCGATATCATCTGGTTACATCGCTCTTACTGCTTGCAGTTCTAATGGCCAAATTTTCGGAGCACACGCTAGATTTGCGTCGCCGTATCTTCTACCAAGCAACGGTTACCCCTTTCTTTAAGATTACAGGAACTTCAGTCGAGCGACTTTTGTCCGTGCCTAATACACCAGTCACTTCCCTCTTACTGGCTAATGGTTGTATCAGGCCAGTAGGCCGTGGAACAGTTCTCCTCCCTGTAGTACTGGCGCCACACCGATCTTGCCACTTTATGTTGCTAGATTTTTATTCCCCTCCGCGTGTTTCCTCATGGCCCGGATTTGTTACTGGCTCGCAACCTGAATCCGACCCAACATTGCCTTCACGCCACAAACACATGTGCGTAAGCTACTTGATTTACACAGAACAAGTGAAGTGCATAATCTGGAATTACCAGGGGTCATTTGAGGACTTTCGCTAACTATATTTACCCGCCGACCTTGACTGTTGTCTACACACTTTAGCTAATGTGATCTCTTCCCTTTGCACTTTTACGATGACTGCTTTTTGGCTGGCATTTCGGAGTCGCTCCCAAGCTCATGGGACGTTATCGCACTCTTATAACAAGCTTATCTCTTACGTAACGGTGCTTATTATCGGATTTTACTACCATTGCTTCCGTTCGTTGTGCGTTCAGTGTCCACTTGACTCACGTTCTGTTGCAGTTTGCGCTAGTTTGCCGTCGACAAGTGCGGCATTTGGCCCCGTCCACCATTCGCTTGGTCTGCATTGTATCGGGCACGGTCCTAGAATGTCATTATGCTGGCCTTCTATCCAGCAGCTTCTCTAAGTAATCCGAACGAGCTTGCTGTCCGCAATGTGCTTTGATCTACGGTCTCATACGGCTTGCCATAATTACTGGTTTCGCCGCCTTCCTCACTACGTGTGGACAATTGTTGACGTCTCTCACTGGTCTTGCCTGGGTGTCGAGGTGAATGTCTGCTCCTCGCAAACGACTGTGAATTTATCTTGGGGACGGAAATAAGTGTTTCATGCCGTCACTGCTGATACATCATCCGTGACTCCTCGCGAGTGGCAGGTTAATGTGAAAACATGTCCTGCAATCAAGGTCCGGCCAGGTGAAAGTAACAGTTGCTTGTCTCGCGTGTTGTTGTTTGCTACTTGTCCGTATTCTGTCTTAGCGATGACTTCTTGCAGATACGAGCGTTTCGAACGCTGTCAGCCATCTCTTTGCGTTTGCCAGCGCGAGTGGACGCCGTTTAGCCAGGTAGAGTTGGTTTCAAACGTCGGTAGTCTTATTTTATCTCCTTGCAGATAATTTCTCGCACCAAAAGTGAAGTATTTTTCTGCGTACTCAGTGTTGTATCTTCATCGTCACGTTGCTGAATTGAGTAGGTATTTTTTTACCTCACATCACTCTTACTCCAATAAATTAGAGGACGCAGATATGTGAAACTCAACCACCACCTTTATTCCTAGAATCCGGAGAGTGCTCCATCCCCGCCAAAACGATACATCAACAATAGAACATTACAGTGTGCAACATCTGTACACGTCTTTAGCAATGTCTGACATCCCCGTCATGTCCTTTGTGTTATAGGACCTAGTTGCCTCTCCAAGGGCTTATCCGGCATGGAATTTGGCGGCATAGTCTGCTTTTTGCCGGAGTAGCTAGTTTGATTTGTTGGCTTAGTTGTCCGGCTTGCCGGGGAAATAATCACTTCGATATATAATATTATATATATATATTGAAATGGAGGGTTTAGAACAAACATTATGGATGGTGGATCTGCGACATGTGCGTGCGGCGTCGGTCTTTCTATAATCTTACCGGTGATCTGTGATGATTCTACTAGGACTAGTGATTACGAGGCAATGCAGCAATAGTACTAGTAGATTAATGTACGTACACAAAGGTATATAGCATATAGGCCTACCTGCTACAGTGCTATGGCATTGCATTGGACTCCCACACATATACAATCAATGACAATCAACGACTGTCAGATTTGATGAGTCATGAGATAGGGTTAGGATTAGGTTTACAGTTGATGATGCATGGTGATGCCTGACGGTCGTTTCTAAACAGGGATTCTTACCAGTACCTTTACGTACGTAAACTCGAGGCAATACAAGCGAGACACCGACTGATATTGCCATGGTCCCAGCCAGGTTGCCCTTGACAGCTTGTTGATGGGCACATGGCTATGCGAGTATATACCGTTTTATACATCCAACCACTCAAAAGTGAGTGTACTCCAACATGTTTTGATCAATTACCGTTCCTTGCCATGCAAAGTATAATACATACCCTGCAGTTCCTCCAAACAAGAACTTAACTGCATTTGGAATGCTTTGGATTGGAGCTTCACCACTCATCTTCGCGGAGTTTCTGACTTTATTCCTCCGTTGAATAATCCGTTCTCACTTGTTACCTGACTCGTTACCGGTCCGTTTATCGTTTCTGCCACAAGGTGGCATTGTGATCGCAAAGTTATCCAGCAGAAATCGTGGTGTTCTGGCAATCTGACCACAGAAATCTCAGCCCAATTACTATTGATAGGTTATTGGGCTGCGATTTCTATGGTTCTGACCCATTTCTATGTCTGTATCATAAAAATAGATGTATACTTATTACATATTGGGTATATATTTATTTCTATATTCTGTATATTTTGTTCTTAGATAACATATAGTTGATTTTGTGCCTGAAAACGATACTCTTGCATATTTCGTTCTTAGATTTTGTATTCTATCATCGCAAAAAGTAATGGCAATAATAGTATAAAATGAAGATTTATAAATAAATAAATGAATAAATAAATTATATATATATATATATATATATATATATATATATACCTAATGGTGTGTTTAGTGACTCGTGTGTCGAGAGTGTCAATACTACCATGAGCTAGTGTATTAAATGGAACATTTAAACTTAATAACTTAAATTTAAATTAAATTTAAATTTAAACTTAAAATTACTGTAGCTATAGATATAGTAAATTTTCTAATTAGATCACTCTGTATTTAATTGGCACTGATGAGTGTGGAGCATAGAAATAGTATAGATAACCTAAAAAAGTTATCTATACTATTTTCCTATGGTGTGGAGCTTGCGTCTATATGAAAAAGCTCTTGTATGCAATAAACAGAGCAAAGGTACAAGCGATGTCCTTATATCTTTATTTATATATATATATATGTATATATATATATAATATATATATATATATATATATATATATATATATATATATATATATATATGGTGGTGCATCACGCGCGCGCGTGTGCGCGCGTGTAGGCATGTGTGTGCATGTATGTGTGTGTGTGTGTGTGTGTGTGTGTGTGTGTGTGTGTGTGAGAGAGAGTGTGTGTGTGTTGTGTGGTGTGTGTGCGCGCGTGTGTGTGTCTTGGTACCGGTACGTAAGTACGTGTGCGCGCGTGCGTGCATGCTTGTTTATGTGTGCGAGTTAGTGCGTGCGCGCGTGGGGTGCTGTAGCTATAGATAACTAGGTGTAAATGATATAACACAATTAATACACGAAACAAACGTCAATCCATTGCAATTAATCATTAAAAAATGCTAAAATCCGCACGAAAGTGCATTTCCTACAGTGCCGAGATATTTACATCCATAGAAAGTGAAAAATAAAAAATATGGCGAAAAACGTCGATGTTGGTGTACCCTACATGCAATTCGTAAGGAATTTGTTGTGTGAAAACGCAAAACAACGATTAGGAAATCGCATTATAACATGGGGTTCAATGAGAACTTGCACAACCACGCACGCAAACACACACTCATATTATCAAGAGCTAATAATACTTTTTTATACCTTTTTTTATACCTTTTTATATACTTTTAATAATACTTTTAATAAATCTGTTGGCGTTCAAAGTATAGTCAATCTCTATATAGTATTATTAGCTCTTGATATGATATTATCAGGAGTAAGATAATATAGATTCTATATATTCTATAGATAGATATATTCTATAGATTCTATCTATATTATCTTACTCCTGATATTATCACTATCAGGAGTATATAATAAATGGTATTCACAAATTCAATATCTGGATTCAATGCGAAGAATAATATCATTTGCTACAAAATACATGCGCATAAAAATAGGGCAATACTTGCAGCAATAGATATACATACTTTTTGTTATATATTCTTCTAGCTGCTAAACCCAAACATTATCCCCTATTGGTGTAAGATGGCGCTTACGACAATAAAAATGGCGTTGCCTTGTGCGATTTAAAATTTGGCCACCCAACATAGAAATGATCAGTTGTTTAATTATGGCAGCCTCCATCGTGAAAAGTGGGGGTTCAACAAAATTACGATTATTTTATAATTGCGCCACACAATCGCACAGTAAAACAGGCGTAGTAAAAAGTAAGTAAGCCATGCCATTATCATAGCTTGTTTCCGTCTTCGATTTATGACGATATAGTACCCTAGACTTTGAAGACTAATATTTACGAGGTTACGTTACGAGGTTTGTTACGTAGATATGCATTGTACTTTGTACTGTAGCCAGTGTAGCTGTCGTAGGGCTACAGTACAGTGCTACACATCCTGCCATTCATGGTACCATAATCATGATGTACTTTGATAGTTACTGAGAGTCATAATGTATAAATGTGGACATGTTCTCATCAGTTGTTGTTATTGCATGTGATATGAATTTGTTGTTTCTGCCCCTAATTAATGCTCAAGTGACAAGGAAGGGGTCGTTGTCGTAACAGGTACTACAGTCGTACAGATATGTACCCGAGGTACATATATGTAGGCTAACTCTAACTCTAACCCTAACCCTAACCCTAAACATACCTCATATAAAAATATAAACATAATACTAAACAACCTAAAACTGCCTCGGGTACATATCTGTAGTACCTGTTACGACAACGACCCTTCGTGCCTAATTAATAGTAATACTAATAGTAATAGTAATACTAAATAGTAATACTAATAGTAATAGTAATACTAAATAGTAATACTAATAGTAATAGTAATACTAAATAGTAATACTAATAGTAATAGTAATACTAAATAGTAATACTAATAGT
>NW_014577090.1:278539-293077 GCF_000485595.1 Priapulus caudatus | reverse complement strand
TGTCTTAAGTTATATCCCCAACTCCAATTTAAACCCCTCTAACTATCGTTGCAATGGTCTGCTTGCAGTAATTTCTTGTGAAGAACATTCGACTTACAACTTTCTAACGGCCATTTGGGTGCGCTGGCAGCAGCGCCAGTCAGCGGGCTGGTCCCTAGCATTCGTATTAGAATGTTCTATAGCCCTGCGGCAACTGTACCTGGGCTATAATACTAGAGCTAGATTATTTATGGCTATGTTCATGCTAAACACGTTTATCATTTTATGCACTGTGTGTTATTGTTGGCCAAATGGAATACCTGTTGAGTGTTATTCTTGATCTTGATATGTATGTCCAGATCAAGAACAACACTCAACAGGTATTCCATTTGTTATGGTTGTTATGGATAGAGTAAGTTTCTTAGGCCACACGCAACCTTGCTAACGTTTTGCAATGCCAACGAGCAATAATATTGCTATAATATTGCTCATAGGGTCTATGTTCCCCAGGGTACTGCCGGAACGTATTCTGGGTACGGTCCGGTATACCGGAACGTACCCAGGTCCCTGGTAACTATTTGATATGGTTAGGGTTAGTGTTAGGGTTAGGGAGTAGGCGTAAGCGACTCCCTACACTTGTTATTGGAGTAGGCGAGGTATGGTCCGGCATATTAGATAGTACCAGGGTACGGTCCGGCAGTACCCTGGGGGACATAGACCCTCTCAGCTATATTATTGTTTGTTGTTACAAAACATAACAGCAAGGTAGTGTGCAGCCTAAGAAATTTACTTTACTCATAACATTAAGTTCAACAACAGGTATTCCATTTATCGTTTCACGTTTGTAATTTTGCAAGCAATTTATCAAAGTTTGGCTTTTTGACTCTTGTGCAAACCAGACGGAAAAAGAACAAACGAGGAGAAAATACTGTTTCTCTATTTCTAGTAATAAGTTACTATAAGTATAATTATGAATATGATATAAATTTCTGTAATGTTTATATTTCTGTAAGTCTCGCCTATCATATATTATATTGACATAGATCTGTCAAATTTCAGAGTGTGAGCATGTACAGTCTTTCTGCACTCATCGAACAAATCACCAGTGTGCGCACGATAAGTCTGGAGATAATGTTCCCACGTCAAAGCTTCCGAAGAAAGACACGGCTCGATATTATGGACAGCCGGCCCCACACACGCACCCTCATCTCTTACAGAACAAAGAGGTCACTCCGGGAATTGGAAGATTGGAATACAGGTTTGTCCACATGAAATATGAGTTCATGAGTTTTACATGTGACTTTCATATATTATCTGAATATTTGCACCTTAATAATGATCTGAAATGTATAATATATTAATTACAGTCATTCGTGTTGCTGTTAATTAGCGTTAAATGAGCGTTAACCAAAATTATGTCAGTACAAAAATTCCATTTGTATCTTTACCTAAATTATGCTAGTTAACACACATAATCTCTATCGGTAAAACACCATTTAAGCTCTTCCATATTTAAGCTATTTTTACTATGTTCGTGCCTTCATAAAGTGTTGCATTCTGAATGAAACCATCGCCTTCTCGTGGGATTTTGATGCGGTCTTATCGCTCAGAATTTCATGCTCGCCGCGCCGCTATGCCCCCGCTGCGCGCATTACGAGTCGTCGTGCCCCGCATCACGTCCGTTGTCTCGTCTCGGCTGCTTTCAGTCACCGGCGGCAGCGTTTCATCGAGGAGGTGATCCGGCGGTCGCAGCGCAAGCACGACGCCGTCACGCGGCACATCGTGCTCATCCCGAGCGCCGTGCGCCAGTACATGACCAACGACATTCCTTACGTCTTTCGTCAGAACACGGACTTCTGGTACATGTGCGGCTTCCTGGAGCCGGACAGCGTGCTGCTCATCGAGGCGACGCGCTCGAAGAACATCACGACGCTGTTCGTGCCGCCGCGCAACGCGAGCCGCGAGTTGTGGGACGGGGCGCGCGCGGGCACGGACGGCGCGCTCGCGCTCACCGGTGTCGACCAGGCGCTCAGCTTTGACGAGCTCGAGAAGTACCTGAAGGCGTACCTGAAGGGCTCGCGCAACTTCGGCATCTGGTACGACTACGTGGCGCCGGTGAACCCGACGCTGCACAGCAACGTCATACGCAAGTTCATCATGGAGGAGCGGCAGGCGTTCGTCGAGCAGTGCCGGCCGATCGTGCAGCGGCAGCGGCTCGTCAAGTCGCCGGCCGAGGCCGAGCTGATGCGACGCACGTGCCAGATCGCCGCCGAGGCGATGACCGAGACGATGAAGTTCTCCTACCCGCAGGTGAAGTGAGCTCCCTAAGTGAGCGGCGTGTGGTCAGTGGGTCGCGGGAGCATAGGTCAGACTGCTGCCGCAGGAGCATCCGCGTGGCGGGCAGCGTCACCACCAAAATCACATCACGCAATAACCTGTGGGCAGTGGGAGGCTCGCGGAGGCGTGAGGTGGACTGGGCCGCATGGAGCTCGCGTGGCGGGCAGTGTGTGGTCAGTGGGTCGCGGGAGCGTGAGGTCAGACTGCGCCGCAGGAGCATCCGCGTGGCGGGCAGTGTGTGGTCAGTGTAGGTCGCAGGTGAGCGGTGGCGTCGACTGGCGCCGAAGGGAGATGCGCTGGCGGGCGTGTGTGGTCAGTGGGTCGCGGGAGCATGAGGTCAGACTGGGCCGCAGGAGCATTCGGTTGGCGGTCAGTCGGTGGTGGCAATAGTAGTGAACCCACCATAGTGCCCGGTCGAGTGGGCAAGGGGAAGCATGCGGACAGCGGGCCAGGGGGGAGCGATTGTTAAGCAATGCGGGGAAGGGGCGGAGCATGCAGGCATGTGAGGGCAGGGGGAGCTGCAGGCGCGGAGGGGGGCGTGCATGCAGCGGGGGTAGGAGCGTGCAGGGCATGCGGGGCAGTTGGGAGCATGGAGGCAGCGGGCAGTGGGGAGCGTTGTACGGCAGCGGCGGCTGGGAGCGTGTACACGCGCGTGTGGCGAGTGGGAGCATGCAGGCAGGGCAGGGAGGAGCATGCAGGCAGCGGGAGCCGGGCGGGAGCTGCGGCAGGTGGGCAGGGGAGGTGTAAGCAGCGGGCGTGGGCAGCATGCAGGCAGCGGGCAGCGGGGAGCATGCAGGCAGTGGGCAGGAGAGCATAAGATGCAGGCGGGCGGATGGGAGATTGCTAGGCAGCGGGCAGCGCGGGAGATGCAGGCAGGGGCAGGGGGAAGAATGCACGGCAGCGGGAGGGGGAGCATGCACGGCAGCGGGTGGGAGTGAGGCAGCGGGTGGGACGCCATGCAGGGCAGCGGGCCTGGGGAGGCATGCAGGAGCGGGCAGCGGGAGCATGAGGCGCGGATGGGGCGCGGGGTTGTAAGCAGCAGGCAGGGGGAGCATGCCAGGCAGTGGGCAGAGAGGAGATAGCAGGCAGGGGCAGTTGAGTATGAGGAGGGGCAGGGGGAGCATGACAGGCAGCGGCAGTCGGGGCATGCAGGGCAGCGGGCAGTGGGAAGCATGGCTACGGCAGCGGGCAGCAGGGGGCAATGGGGCAACAAGGTCGGTTGGGAGCATGCAGGCAGCGAGTGCCGGCATAGCTAAGTTGGAGGGGCATGCAGCACGGGCGCTGGGAGCGTGAGGCGGGCGGACTGGGAGCGTGAAGCAGGGGCAGGAGGAGATGCAGGCAGTGGGCAGGGTGAGGTCAGGCGTGGGCGGTCGTGGGAGGTGCAGGCAGTGTGGGCAGGCGAAGAGAGGTGCAGCAGCGGGCAGGGGGAGCATGCAGGCAGCGGGCAGGGGGAGCATGCAGGCAGCGGGCAGGGGGAGCATGCAGGCAGCGGGCGGTGGGAGCATGCAGGCAGCGGGCAGGGGGAGCATGCAGGCAGCGGGCAGTGGGAGCATGCAGGCAGCAGGCAGTGGGAGCATGCAGGCAACAGGTGGTGGGAGCATGCAGGCAGCGGGCAGGGGGAGCATGCAGGCAGCAGGCAGGGGGGAGCATGCAGGCAGCAGGCAGGGGAAGCATGCAGGCAGCGGGCGGTGGGAGCATACAGGCAGTGGGCAGGGGAGCGTGCAGGCAGCGGGCAGTTGGTATTTGCAGTGTGTGGTCAACGGGCGGCTCCAGGGCGCTATTGAATTAGGGCATAGGTCTTCTGTGGCTCCAGTTATCTTTCACCGATTTCCAGGATGTTAGTTTTCAAATTTATCCGTTTTGTGATCAATGCAATCTGTTGAGAAATCTCGGTGGGGTGATATACGTGTGAATATGTATATACCATTGAATTGTCAAACTATCCAAAGGCCAATAATATTGAATGTAGTATTGTCTTAATTTATTACTATTTCAGGGAGTTCAGAAATTTTTATCTTGCTCATCATGCTACATCTTGTCAGTAATCCACCGTGTTCATCCAATCATAGTTTTGCTCATGGCATGAGGTTGTGTGTGGAAGTTGGTGAGAGGATGCAATTTTGGGTATGTTTGATTCATTAGGGATCACTTGATCCGGATCAATCCAAAAAAAGTCCCATTGTCATCCAAGTGTGGTGTTCTGCTGGCAAATTGGGATTACATGTAAACGTTGTGAATGTGTACAGATTTTGTAATAGCGTTTTGTAAATATTCCCCGGCAGGTGGACGAACATTTCCTGTGGGCCAAGATGGAGTATGAATGTAAGATTAGAGGTGCCAACTATCTTGCATATCCACCAGTCGTAGCTGGCGGAAACCGTGCCAACACAATCCATTACATTAACAACAATCAGGTAGATGGTTGAACTAAATAGCACTGTATGTTGTACTATATAGCAGTGCTTCCCCTGGCCAGAGAAGTCTGGGAGGTGGTAAATTTTTAGCTCATCTTGACATCGTCAAGCTGAGCTATTGCCATGGGTCGTCTTCTGTCGTACGTCCGTCCGTCCGTCCGTCCGTCCGTCCGTCAACATTTGGTTTCGGTCAACGATAACTCTAGAACCGTTTGACCCACATGTTTGAAATTGGGTGTAGTTGTTACTGCTATGCTCCCATATGGAACGTCCTATTTTGGAACACGGCAGTCGGCGTACTTTCGAGCCACGGCGATTTTTTGGGAAAAATGAAAATTGCCATTAGTCAGTTCAGGTTCAACGGATTTTGCTCATTTTTTGTATGTGAATGAAAAAGGGCTACGGGTTTTGATATTTAAAAAAAAATTATGCAAATTAGGTAGGGTTTGGCAATTATATAGCATATTATATAAACACAAACAGTCTGTGGTGTCACACTCGTGTCTGGTTCGTTTTACAAGATTTCATTGACAATATCTTTAATGCAAAATTGGTATTTCCTTTCCACCCTGCCGATAAAACGTTTATATTAGAGTAAAGATTTACAAAACATGTCGGAACGCAGCATAACCTATTTATTTCAAATGCCATCGCTACAAAGCGGGTGTAGCGCCATCTACAGTCACAAATTGTGATTCATTTTGGTTTATAAATTATTATTACGATATAATGATGGCAATCGTTTCTATAATGTACGTCGATGGTTGCTCACTTAAAACTGACTTCTTCTTACTCACTCATTTGTGTCCTTTTTTTGTGGTGAGCTACAGTGTCATTGACACTTTCATTGTGTGTGTGTTTGCGCGTTTCGAGGTTCTAGCAAAGCGAGCACCCCCGGTGCTGCTAAAATTTGTGAAAAAATGGTGCAATTTGGTGCATTCTAAGCTATATTGGTGCATTATAATCACTGTTCTATGGAAGAACAGTGATTTTCATCAGCGAGGCAGTGTTTTGGACAAATTTCTGCGTGGCGGCTGAGAATTTAAGCGAGGCGGCCTGCCTCGCTCGTGTTAATGCAGGGGAAACACTGCTATATAGTATAGTAAAGCAATATATAGTGCCAACATTATCTGTTAAAAATCAATCGGGTAGATGGTTGAACTATGCCATTTTATTCAAACTATGACTCTCTGTGCATTTCCATTGAGTTTAATTCTGCAGTTTTATGCATGCCCTGTCTTAAGCCCCGGACACACTAGGCGATTTTTCAGGCGAGTGAGTCGCGCGACTGAGTCGCCGGCGAATGAGTCGGGCAACTGAGTGGACACACTAGGCGAATATCAGCGCGATTCATCGGCGATTTTTCTCCCGCTGCAACACTAAAGCACTCGCGCCACCTAGATTGATAGTCACATGATTGAAAATGGCACCGTTTGATTGGCTAATGAATTGTACATTCGGGCGACTCATTTGCCAACCCGGACACACTAGGCGATTGTAGTCGCGCGACTGAAATAATCGCCCGATTTGATCAAACATGTTTGATTCGGGCAACTCAGTCGCCCGACTCGAAAATCGGCGGCGACTGACTGCACACATTAGGAGATTTTCACCAGCGATTGAGTCGCCCGACTGAGTCGCCGGTGAAAATCGCCTAGTGTGTCCGGGGCTTTACAGATTGTACATATCCAATCTTGCATGAAACTTAACTGGTTGTCTTTGTGTTTGCAGTTGATACAGGATGGGCAGCTAGTACTCATGGATGGTGGGTGCGAATTGTTTGGGTACAACAGTGATCTAACGCGCACATGGCCGATCTCTGGTGAGTTTATTTGCTTCACAGTTTGATGTATGTACGCATTGTTATTTTAGATATCTATCAGGAGTTAATAAAAGACAAATTTGTCTTTTATTAACTCCTGATATCTATGTAATTTTACCAAAGGGACAGCCCACACGTGCCTTGCATGTCTTTTGTCTGGTTAAAGCCCCACGAATGTCAAATAACACACACAAAAACGTTTCTTTTCTTAAACTTCTTACTGGCGATCTAGTAAGTTAGTAATTTGTGAATCACAATGTTTCAAAGCTACCAGCTTACCTAATTTGATCCAAGGTCAATCAATTCATGTGGGCTAAATACTTTCCAATAATGTGAAATCTGCCTAGCAGTAAAAGCAAATGATTTGGTCCGTTTAACGTTAAGCTTTATAAAAAGGTGAAGTTTTTTAGTTAAAAGTGATTTAAATAATGATAGGAAATTTATATGTGCTCGGAACTCTACAGGCAATTGTAATAGTCTATGAAATTTGGAGTGTTAAGTGTACTGTAGTGGTTTGTATTGCATATCAACATCAGGGCCCATACATGGGGAGAACAATGTTTAAATAAATAAATAAGAAAATAAAAAAAACGTAAAAAATAATATACGATAAATTTAAACATAAATTTTTAAAATAAATTGCAATTTTAATATAGCAGTTAAAATAAATTTATATAACTTTGTTATTAATAATTAACATATATAATAAAATTAACGATGTAGCATATTTAGATAACCTCCACGTTTCTGTGTGTCGTAGGATCATTCAGTGAGCCTCAGCTCAGTCTGTACGAAGCTGTGCTGGAGGTGCAGAAGTCTTGTCTGAACCTCTGCACGCCGGGAGTCTCTCTTGACTCCCTCTACAAGGAGATGTGCCTGATGACGGGAGAGAAGCTCAAACAACTAGGGATCCTCGCACGTGACCTCAGTGGCAATGACCTGCTCAAGGTAAGTACAACGTCCAGCCGTGGCCACCTCTAGGGAAGACTACTGACACGTGTTTACACGTGATTCCGTACCACGAGAAGTTACACATTCATATTATCATATTTATGTGCGTGATATTGATATGTGTTGCATTATTCGTTATATATATTGTATTATATTTTAGAATTATTTTAATGTGTTTATTGCGGACGTTTTGTTGCGGATGGATTGAGTGAGAGAGATTCCGCGTGTTGCAGGCAATGTATCCGTACTGTCCGCATCATCTGAGCCACTATCTCGGCATGGACATTCACGACTGCAGCGACATCCCCCGGAGTATTCCGCTAGAGCCGGGAATGGTGATAACGATAGAGCCAGGTCGGTGCTAATGCAATCCGGTCTATGGTCGAGTCCTGAGGGGGGTGGGCTGTTGTCAGAAGCATCATATATAGCATCAATGGACGTGGCAACTGTTGCACGCAAAATATGTGTTGAGCACACGTGAACAAAATGTATGATATCCTAGACTTAGGATACTCACAACTGTTCATGATATTCCTGACAGTGGGCCCCTGGAATGTAATATACGTGAGGTAAACGTTAGCACTGTCTGTATGCACAGAGTATCTTTGCTTTTTGATTCAAACCATGATTCACCTACAATTCTTGTATGGTTCAGAGAGAGGGAGAGGGAGAGGGCGGAGAGAGAAAAAGAAAGAGAGAGAGAAGGGGAGTGAGAGTGATATATATATATATATAGAGAGAGAGAGAGAGAGAGAGACGGAGGCTGAGAGAGAGGAAAACAGAAAAGAAATGAAAAGAGGAAGGTCACTACTCCATGTTACTGTTTTTAACGGATTACGACTGCGCACATAACCTTCATACAAACACAAGTACTTCTCGCTTCGCACAGAACTTTGCCACTCACTGCATTACCACTTCCCACCGCAGGCATCTACGTACCCGAAAAAGACCAGAATGCACCGGAGGAGTTCCGCGGAATCGGAATCCGGATTGAGGACGACGTGTTGATAACGGACAACGTTGCGGAGGTGATGACGAGCGGCTGTCCCAAGCATCCCGATCAAATCGAGCGACTGCAGCAGACACGCCAGTAGGAAATGAGCGAATAATAGTCGGCAGAGAGTCGGGTATGAGAGCGCAAAGTCAAGGGGTGGGGAGTCTGCAGCACAGGTGGCAGTTGGGAGGAAGCCCTGCATAAGGGGATGGTAGTTGGAGGTTGGTCAAGCAGGAGGGGATTGTAGTTAAAGTGATTACGTCACCGTAAATGGTAAAAATTAAATTTTTTTCTCCACTTTTTCACAAAATATAAGTAATTCTGTTCACTTTTTATGGTTAAATTGCTGCATTATACTTCTTATTTTACTATATTGTTCGATGTGAACATACACTCAGGACTCATACATAGCCCATAGCAAGCAATTAATGTCAGGAAGACAATATCAAATCGTCCAGGTTTTTTGGATTTTTAACTAGTTGAGAAACAATTTTATCAGGTAAGAATTTGACGATACGTTTAGTCCCGTTAGTTCTTACTTTTAATGTAAAAAAATGGCAACAAAAATTTTACAAATTTTACCATAGAAAATTCGTGACGTAGTCAATTTAAAGGGTGGGCAAGCAGGGGGTATGGACTTAGCAAGAGGTCGCGTGGCTGCAGGCGGTGGTTGAGAGGTTGGGCAAGGCCAACGTTTCGTTACTCGGCTAGGTTGTGTGAAGAGGGTAGGTGATCGTAAGCGCCACACCACAGGAAGGCAAGGGTGGCATGATAGGCCAGGTGCAATTACCGATGCCTGATACTCTACAGTCATGGAAGAATTGAAAACGCTTTGTTTGCCCTGATTTTACTGACGTTTGTATGGTTACGATGTAGATGACTCGACTGATAGCACCTTGTGATAGCTCAGAAAATCGTTGTCTGTTGATCATGAATCGTTTAGGGAAATTACGTCAGCAGTTTTATTCACTGATTCTGTATGAATATAAAGGGGAAAGTACGTAGATAGGTGTGGCAGACCCACTTGTGTTTAAACTTGCAATGATCAGGAGCCAACATTTTCCCCTGTGTTAAAGTGAAAATGTGCGGGCTTTTGTAATAATAAGCTCAAGATGGTTATTAGTAGCAGACTAGGTGCGGTAGTATATTGGAGCACGGTGCGATGGCATCTGTATGCATGACCTGCGTGTAAACTTGGGTTACGATAGGTGAAGCAGCGAGTTATCTCCCATAACATTATAAGCAATATTGCCGTGTCATGTAACTATTAAATGTGAGTTGTAAGTTGTTGAATTGTATTCTTATTTTTCATTTGTTCGTAGATTTACTGAGATTGCAGTATGTTTCGTTACACGCATTATAATCAGTTGTGACTTTTCACAGACTTTCAACATTTCACAGACGTTTTATACTGCATTTAACCGGCTTGAAAACGGTTCAACTGTATCATATGATTTCTGTTGCTGTTAGACAGGCAAAGCTGCTTCTCTGTCATTCCATCGTTCTACTGTAAGATGTTACTCTCAATTAATGCGCAAAATTTGTTAACGAATGAAACTAGATGTAACATATTCCCAAGCCACGCATCAAATCTATTGTTAAATGAATGAAGAATCAAAACTATTGTAAAATGAAGAGAAATTTCAAAACTATTGTAAAATGAAAGAAGAACGCAAGCCAGCTGGTGTGTTTACATGGCAACCATGTTTTATTCATGTCAAAAAAGTAAGAAACTGGGAACAGTAAACGGGGGGACATTTGTACACGACAGGTATATATATATATATATATATATATATATATATATATATATATGTTCTCGTCTTTAGCACCTGTCTAGGCGTGAGAGAGAGAGAGCTCAAGTGCGTTCTTATATACAGGTGCGTGCCTTGCGATGCTCCTACTTACAAAATCGGTAGATCATCTTAAATGTGAGGGATTGCTTTATGTATAAGGTTCCAACAGCGCCTGTGCATAGTGGAATCATGTAAGGGGGGACATGTTACACGAACGCGGTAATAAGATACAATTGACCTATCAGCCTCAATGAGATGACCACGCCCACCGCCTTTGATATTGTTGCTAGGTCGGTCAAACTAGACCAGTATCCATGTATTTTCTTACGCGTGCGCGCCACCTTGTTGACTCCGTGGCACTTCATCACTAAGCCGCGTTTTTAGAACGTTTCTATCGCAACGCGGACTGGCTAGACCTACCTGTCAATCACCCCAGGCGGATAGCTCAATTGCTATTCGTTCGTTCAGCTAGCTACACGGAGTGTCTTGTCGCTGCGACGCACAGGCAGACAACACGTGGCATGTCCAATAAAATGTCTACCCAGTGAAACGATCGAATGACTCTCTCCTCCGATGGTGAGGCAAACACCGATGGTGGAGACGCCCCAGTGAAATGATTTGAGTGAGCGATCCGGCTTCTTATAACGTCTCTCAGTTTAGTGTCTGCGGATGCTTCTAAGTCATTTGCACTTAGTTCGCATTCCTAACCCTTCTCCTCGCTTTGTTTAGCTGCGTCGACGCAAATTTGTATTTCAAATCTGCATTTACGCAACATACCAGTAGATACTAGTATAGGCTTTCCATCCTTGATTTACCAAACAAAAGCAACTAAATATATGCTAGGCTACCACTATACGTCAACCGAAATATGTACAAGGACATCATTCGGCTGATAAATGGAAGAATTCGTCTAATCAAATCTTCGGTCTTACAATGCTTGGGCGTGATTATAAAACGCGGCAATAATACGGGTACGCTTGGCCACGTGACCGCTGATGTGAAACACAGAGCGAGGCGAAACGTCTCGTTGCAGTCCGCAGTGAAAGAGACGAAAACATAAGGTTTGTGCGCTTTTTAACCGTATAGCAACCTATCCGCTCATATACGTTTAAAAATGCGCACACGTTCGTGAGATGACGACCGCTAGAGGCGAGACAATTTCTGACTGTTAAATCTAACTGAGTGTGAACAAATGTTCATCGCAGGGTATTAGTACGGGGGGAGGGGAGCTGGGATGTTAATAGGCAGAGATGGTGCGTTCCGAGGAAGCATACTAATGCTACGGAATTTATTTGTAAATAATTATTCTGTACTGCCTAATACTGCATACGTGGAAAAGTAGAAAGCAGAGCGACGGATATATGAAGCAGGATGAAATAATGAAGGGGTTTTTTGTTGGACGCCACGGGTAATTCACCGAGTCAGAAAACCGCTCCTTACATCTCCCCGCGAGACTGACTAAATACGAATTTTGCAGCAACTGTGTCGGTCTCGAGTGCGCACGCATACACACGCACGCACATATACACACACTGATAGGGCTTCACAACCAATCTCAGCCTTTCCCCCCGAAATTGTTGTCTCGATTGCCGATGCACGGACAGCACACTCGATTCATTAACGATGCCCCGCCCCGCAGTGTCGTGTACAGCAAAGTTTGCCTGCTGTTTTTTGCACTCGGTGTTTTCACTTCGGATTTTTCTCACATCTCGCTTACGAATTTGGACGAAACCAACGTTGCCTGCATCATCTGTCCGCATCGAATGCTATCTTTCTCATCACACGATCTCGGCGAAGTGGTTTTACTCGTATAGGGGAAATTACACGAGGTGTAGCGCGGCCCGCATCAATCCACGGCCACCTGTCAAAATCTCATCTCAATTAAGGTTCATTGCTCTCTACACCTGGGGGACGCGTGCTACAGGATAGTTTACGGACGATGTCGGTGTTTATCTCATAGGTATTGATGTGTTTTACGATGCGACGGTGGGTGTACGATAGACACTGTGTCATTGTGTCATTGTGTCACTATGTTGCTCTATACCCTCTGCCAACATTGTGTCAAAGAGGCATCACATTAGGAGAGCAAGTTAACGCGTAAATGTACTCCCCATACCAGCAGTACATTAACATACTAATTTTTTTCCCGGTTATACTCATGGTCGCGTATTATTACATGCATGTGCAATACTGTATTCACTGACCAATGGGTTGTGTGTTTGCTATCGCATACTAGTATGCGTCACTGTGTCAACCAATAGTGTCACACTTATGTCCGTGCGTCATCATTAAGTACGTCACGCTGTCAATCAATGTGATGTCAGGTTCACGACCATGTCTTATAATACGTACTTCACTGCGTCAACTAATTGTACTTGTGTGTGTATGTTCGCGCTCACGTCATAGTGTCCACTAAGCTGATATCACACACGTGTGACCGTGTGTTACCACACCTCTATCTGCATGTTATCGCTCATACATCCGCGTGTGGTCACGCATACGTCACTGTGTCGTCACACGCACGTCACCGTGTCGTCACACGTACGTCACCGCGTCGTCACACGTACGTCACCGCGTCGTCACACGCACGTCACCGCGTCGTCACACGCACGTCACCGCGTCGTCACACGCACGTCACCGCGTCGTCACACGTACGTCGCCGTGTCGTCACACGCACGTCACCGTGTCGTCACACGTACGTCACCGTGTCCTCCAGCCTGTTCAGCTCCGACTGGATGCGATCGAGATTTTTGCACAGCTTCTCGCGTCTCTGCTTCTTCACCTCGTCCGGTATCGTGCGCGCGCACAGCGCCGCGATCGCGCTGCCCTTGGCGGGCTTACCGCGCGACGACGACGTCGGCGGCGGCGGCACGCCGCGTATCGCACGCGTGTTCTCGAAGGTCAGCGGAAGGTCGAGCTTCGTCGTCTTCGCGTTCGGCGCGGTGGGAATCGTCGACGAGAACAGCCCGGCGAGCGAGACGCCGTTGTCGACGCGGTAGTGGTCGTCGCTGCGCCGACGATCCTCGGCCGACTCGTCGATCTCGTCGAGCGGCCCGGCCGACGTCAGCTCGAGGTAGTCGTGCGACCTGCCGACGGCGTCGGCGCGCGGCGACCGGAACCGATATGTGCGCACCTCGGTGTCGGCGGCCGGCGGCAGCTGCGGCGCTGCCATCGCGAGCAGGTACTCGGACGTCTCGCTGTCGCTCTCGTGGTTAATGCGATTGCTGCCGCTGCGGAACGACATCGTGTGGATGCCGGAGTCCTCGCGGTCGAGCTTGCGCTTGGCCTGTCGCGCGAGGATGCCCTGACACGAGTCGATGTCCGGCACGTCGGTGAGCGCCTCGTCGATTTCGGACATGTCGAGCGACATGTGACACGTGCTGTTGTCGTCGGCAGTGTCCCGCCGACGCGCCTGCGGGAGAGGTGGGTGGAGAGAGGGAAGAGAGATGTTATAACGGCGTCATCGCGCGTGTAAACCATGTTCGTGTTCGCGTGCGGTACTATACGCTCCACGCACGCACGCGCACACACATGGTGATCCACGGGTCAATATACGGATGATTGAAATTCAACTGATTCATAATAAACTAATTGAGGCATAGAATGAGAGCATATAATTAGATCATGAACGAATCAACGAATCGCTTTAAAAAATATTCAACTACTACTAAAAAATAATTACTAATATTTTTTTAAATAATGCTTATCACTGGCCGTTGTCATTTGAATGGTAGAAACTAACGAAGCAGCTTGTGCGATTGAGATTATAACATTATACGACCTGCGGCTGTTTCCTACTGACAATGAAACAGCTATATGAAGTATGTGAGCACGTTGAAAAAAACAGCTGCACATCTGCTGTGCTACTCCCACGGGTAAAATATCCGGCGATTGTTTGTATCGTAATTTTCAAGTCGAAAGATTGATCGGTTTTCCTGACAATTGCGCTCGTTTTCTCTATATCTTCTCAGTCACGCGACGATTCACGAAACAACGACAAACCGCGTAGATTTCTACATCCTTGCAGGGAAGCATCAATGAAACACGTGAAAGAGAAAGAGACCGCACATCCGCAAATTTTCTGATTAACTTGGATAAGTACTAGCTTTGCACAAAACCATACTAATATAGAGTGCATACATTGAGGGAGAGATGGAGAAAGTGAACGAAAGTTAGAGAGAGAGAGAGAGAGAGAGAGAGAGAGAGAGAGAGAGAGAGAGAGAGAGAGAGAGAGAGAGAGAGAAA
>NW_014577090.1:275442-278529 GCF_000485595.1 Priapulus caudatus | reverse complement strand
AAGTTAGAGAGAGAGAGAGAGAGAGAGAGAGAGAGAGAGAGAGAGAGAGAGAAAGAGTGAGAGAGAGGGAGGGAGATAGATAGATAGATAGATAGATAGATAGATAGAATAATCAATCGATAGAGAGATAGAGAGATAGTGAGAAAGAGATTGAGCGAGAGAGAGCGCTCGCTCGCTCGCGCGCTCGCGAGAGAGCCAGACAGCACTCTACCTGACAGCGCGCCTGCCTGCTCTTCCTCACGGACTGCGGCGTCGCGTCGACGTTCGACTCCGGCAGCAGATGTAGCAGCTCCTCCGAAATCCTCTGATATGGTTCGATTGGCAGCTCCAGAAGATGCTGCAGGCGGTTCAGCTCTTTGTCCAGCTGTGAGGGAGACAGCGTCGAGACGGTCAGGATTCAGTCGATTGTGAGTCGCTTTTAGTTAATTGGTTTATTTATCCACTTCGTGTTAATTAAAACCGATTGCATCGTCGTCTTTTATTTTTTTAAACATTTTTTTCGTGTTTTTTTCGGTACAGTCGTTAGGCGCATTATCCTATCAATATCTTAAATCAGAGAGCGAGGCTATCATCGTCGCCATCGTCATCATCATAATCATTATCATCTCCATCATCATTATCACCATCATCATTATCATCACCATCATCATCATCGTCGTCGTCGCTGTCGCCATCATTAACGTCGGCTCTGCCATCATAGCCGTCGGCATCAGAACCAATAACATCAACCTGACAACGAGAGGGACGTCCGATCATCAACCCCCCCCCACCCCACCCAGTGACGGTTGCCGTGGGAACCCGCCTCTCTCCATTCGCACCTGCGTGAGTTCTCGCTTGTAGACCCTGTTCTGCACCTCTGCGCGGTAGAGCAGCTCTCTGCGGTCCTCGCCCGCGAAGCGCCGCGTCCTGCTCTCCATCTTGAGACCGGTTGCTTCGAGCACGGGATCGCCGTCAGGACACTTGACTATCGTGAGTATCTACGGGCAGCAGCCGCGTGAAAAATACGGATTACCGCTACGCAGGAATTAACCGTCATCGGCGCAGCCGTCCGAGCGTGACAATGTTGAACTGAAGGAAATGCCGTTTTATTAGTATTTTTATTTGTTTTGTTTTTAGGTTAGGTCGGTCAGGTTTGAACGATTTGTACGTTTTTTTTCTAAGCGCGCACGCCAGCATGTTGTCTTCGCTGCTAAGCATTGCCTTCAGAATGTCATATCCCGGCAGGGATTGGTTAGAGCTGCCTGTCGATCATGCCAGATGGTGAGATCAATTGGAGGTTCAATGAGAAATGATGCTAGTTGATTTTAAGGTACGTTGTTTTTACGGTAAGCTAGGTTGAGGCCACCTAGTCGTAATCCTTATTAGCCACAACAGGCGCTTAACGACATACCGGCAATAATAAATTTGCACGAAACATAATAAATACAACAAATAAAAGCTACAGATATATTCACCTTTGGCACAAACGTGAAGCACGAAGTAACGGTAGTTGGTCAATCAATATAATTCAACATACAGCGATACAAAATTTTTTTTTTTAATATACTCGCATTTAGTACAAACGTAAAGCGTAGAGTTGCGATAGTTGGTCACTCAATAAACTTGTTTTAAAATACATGGGTACAAATAATAATTACACATATACTCGCCTTTGGCACAAACGTGAAGCACAGAGTAACGGTGGTTGAGAGAAGTATGAGTGACGCTATCAGCACGTACACCAGCGTATGCTCCTTCATCACTATGTTCGATATGACTACGACGATGATGCTGATGATGACGACGTTATACACGCTCATCCCTGCGCAGCGGGGGAAAACATACATGTACACACACTCGGTTTTATAGATTTACCACTAACTATTTTACTACTGTTTTATTAGTAACGCGTTCCAGCGGTAGTGCGCTAGTGTGCTTTTATTACAGTGGGTTAATTACACGCGGTGCGCTACAGTGTCCCGACGGATAAGGCAGCTACTTGGCTCATCTCCTAACCCTAATATGTTTACGGCACCTGATATTATTATGTTATGTGAATAAATGCGCGCACACGCGCACGCACGCTCCACCGCACATACACACGCACGCACACACGCTCGCGCGCATGCACCGCACGTACCACCGCATATGCACACGCACGCACACACGCTCGCGCGCATGCACGTACCACCGCACATGCACACGCACGCACCACCGTACATGCACACGCACGTACCACCGCACATACACACGCACGTACCACCGCACATGCACACGCACGTACCCCCGCACATGCACACGCACGCACCACCGCACATGCACACGCACGCACACACGCTCGCGCTCATGCACGTACCACCGCACATGCACACGCACGTACCCCCGCACATGCACACGCACGCACCACCGCACATGCACACGCACGCACACACGCTCGCGCTCATGCACGTACCACCGCACATGCACACGCACGTACCCCCGCACATGCACACGCACGCACCACCGCACATGCACACGCACGCACACACGCTCGCGCTCATGCACGTACCACCGCACATGCACACGCACGTACCCCCGCACATGCACACGCACGCACCACCGCACATGCACACGCACGCACACACGCTCGCGCTCATGCACGTACCACCGCACATGCACACGCACGCACACACGCTCGCGCGCATGCATGTACCACCGCACATACACACGCACGCGCACACGCTCGCGCGCATGCACGTACCACCGCACATGCACACGCACGCACCACCGTACATGCACACGCACGTACCACCGCACATACACACGCACGTACCACCGCACATGCACACGCATGCACACACACACGCGCGCATGCACGTACCACCGCACATGCACACGCACGTACCCCCGCACATGCACACGCACGCACACACGCTCGCGCGCATGCATGTACCACCGCACATGCACACGCACGCACACACGCTCGCGCGCATGCACGTACCACCGCACATGCACACGCACGTACCACCGCACATGCACACGCACGTACCCCCGCACATGCACACGCACGCACCACCGCACATGCACACGCACGCACACACGCTCGCGCTCATGCACGTACCACCGCAC
>NW_014577090.1:248270-259289 GCF_000485595.1 Priapulus caudatus | reverse complement strand
TGTGTGTGTATTTGTGTAGGTGTACGCGCACGTGTAGGTATGTGCGTGCGTGCGTGCCTTTTTAAGTGCGCACGCACGCGGTACATGTACATGTGCAAGTGTATGTGTGCATGCATGTACGTGCGTATGCGGGGTTATCTTAGCGTCACTGTCAATCTTATTAGTGTCATAATCAATTTATAGGTGAACGTATTGATATGCCATAGCCATAGCCATTTGATATACTTTGCGCGCAATTTTCGAGGTAGTCGGAAACAAGCGAGACCAATCACCGCGAGGGCGTAAGACCTACAACTAATCATATATATATTAATGTTGCGTTTTTTTGTTTGTTCGTGATCAACCGACTGCCGATATTTTTGCTGTGAATCACAGTGCCAGCGTGCGTGAGTACGCGTGATACAGCTAGCTAGACATGTTAGTTAGCTTTTACGAGATGTTTATCAAGTTATTAAATTTTTCTAGGTTTTTGAGGTGAGACAGATTAAGCAATTTTGCCTTGTTTCACATTATGGAGTACCCGCACAGGTATGCGCTTTTGCATACGTTGTTATTTAGAGCTTCCTACCTTGATTCTGGTAGAATGCAGAGACGCCTCTTCTGTCCGGTCCGGCGAATGAAATGGGGCCCTGAAAAACACAAGGACGTAAACGCATAGATCGCGGCCACGCGAATCTATCACGGTTCATATCTTACTCTCCCTTTTCTCTTACCCTTTCTCCCTCTTCTCTCTCTCTCTCTCTCTCGCTATCTTTCTTTCTCTCTCTTTATATCTTCCTTTCTTCTTCTCTCCCGTTCTCCCCGCTTCTCTTTCGCTTTTTCTCCCTACTTCTTCTCTAACTACTCCGCTCTCCCTCTTCGTCTTCTCTCGCTCTGTCCTCGTCTCTCCTCTCTCGCTCTCGGTTATTAATGGTAAATAAAAATTCAATGTTCAATGTAAGTCTGTAATTATGCGATCGTCTACGTACGGCTTTCACGCCTATGATGCCCAAGTAATATCCGCCCTTAGATTAATTGTGATAAGATTGTGATTAGATTGATGAATTTTACATTGCTGTATACATTACATGGCTGCATTCCTGCACGCATCTGCATACACAATTATTGACATCTATTTCACGTTTTAAAGTAAATTTTCCTGTGTTTAACCAAATTGTTACAGACTTCCTCTCTCTCTCTCTCTCTCTCTCGGTCTTTCTCTCTCTCTCTCTCGCTCTCTCTCTTTTTCTCTCTGTCTCTCTCTCTATCTACCTATCTATCTGTCTGTCTGTCTGTCTCTCTAGATCTCTTCCTCTCTCTGCTGCGATAATTTACGAAAGCATTCGTGCCTGTATGCTCGCGTTTGCGTGTTCGCGTCATGTTGCATTGCGCAGACGCTGGAAGGTGGGAAACGCCGGCGGACTTTCGCCGCAAAGCAAGGTCGTCAGTGACGCAGATCTGACGTGAGCGCCACCGGCGACTGCGGTGCCACCTATTGTGCACTCGGTAATCTGCGCGAGTAATCTAAAAAGCTCTAATGCGAGCGGTAATGACATTGGACGCCGGCAAGCAACGAATCCGCGCTCCGCAAAAAGGCTACCTGGAGCCGTGTAGACGGGGAAATATAAAGTGGGGGCGGGGAGAGGGAATATAAATACTCTAAAATGTTCGATTGTAACAAACCGCTCGGAGAAGAGTAATCGGTGGCGGCGGTATATTGATTTCTGCTCCGCTCCGGTCTTAATTAACGATAACCTATAACTAATAGAACGAGCGAGAAACAGCGAGCCGTCTAATCTCATGTGTACGACGTGTACGAACGATGTGCGCCGATGGTTTCGGATTGGATACGGGCCATGCGTTAATTAATAATGAAAACAACGCTCGATAGAAAACAAGAGAGCGAAACAAAATGCGCGTATCGTCGAGAAATTACGCAATGAGACATTACGCGCGAAAAATGGCGAGAATACTGCTTGGATTCTCAGAATATGAGCGTGTCGCTGCTAAATATGTGTGATATCCTCTATCAAAGCTTGCTTTTATCTATGATGACGGTCGGTTCGTACTTGAGGCTCCTGTAGTAAAGGTTGAAGGCTAGGAACCAGCAGGCGACGAGGCTACCGATGCACGACAGTGTACAGATGACCGTCAGCGCCACCTTGTCGACGACTTTGATCTTCTCCATGATCGTCACTTTGTCGACGGGAGTCTTGTTGCCTGTGCGCAACGACGTCGGCAAAGAAAGGTTACGTAGAAGGCGCTGCCGAAATGGCGTATTTAAGATTTGCCGCCATTAAGATATTTTTGCTAGGTCTGTCAGGTTAGCCCAGATTTTATGTGGAGTTCACGCGTGCACGTCAAAATGTCAAAAACTTTTTTTCAGCACATCTAGGACAGGCTGTAAGAAGGCCCTCGTACGTAGCTCAATTATTATTTATTACCACATTGCTTTGTCACTGCATAACAGAACTGGTTATATACATATATATATCAGAAGTAGATAATAAGGAATTATTCCTTATTCTATATATATCTATCTATATATTCTATCTATTCTATTCTATATTCCCTATTATCTACTTCTGATATATATATATATATATATATATATATATATATATATATATATATATAAAAATATAGTAGAGTATGTATAGGTTGAAAATGTACCTCGCCAGACGACGCTGTGACATCCGGGACACATAAAGGTCAACGTGAAGTTGTCGGGATAGAACAAGGCAATACGCTGCATCTTTCCACCTACAAACAGCACGTATACGGCGCATGCGTGAGTCCGATATTCACGAGGAAACAGAAACACGGGAAATTGCAAAAGCCTCCTTATCGCAGACTGCTGCGTGGGTGTGTGCGTGCGTGCCCTCTGACGTGCGCGTGCACGTGCGTATATGTGCATGTGTGGCTATGCGCGTGCGCGTGCGCGTGCGTTATGTGCTCATGTAGGTGCTTGCGCGCGCGTAAACTTACATGTGTGGGTGTGTGCGTGCGTAGCTTTTTCATGTACGCGCGTATGCGCGCGCGTACGCGTACATGCGTGGGTGTCTGCGTGCATGTGTTTTCATGTACGCGTGCACGCGCTGTATATGTAGTATATATATATATATATATATATATATATTATGATAATATATATATGGTGTGTGTGTGTGTGTTGTGGTGTGTGATGTGTGTGTGTGCTGTATTTGTTGTGAGGTGTACGCGCACGTGTAGGTGTGGCGGTGCGTGGTAATGTGGGGTTATTCTTTAGCGTCACTGTCAATCAATGATTAGCTGTCAATAATCAATTTATAGCGTAGAAACGTATTGATATGCCATAGCCATAGCCATTTGATATACTTTGCCCGCGCAATTTTCGCAGGTAGTCGCGAAACAAGCGCAGACAATCACCGCGAGGGCACACCCGTCAAGACGGCTCACAAGCTAAATCAGTAATCTTTCATAATGTTACGTTTTTTGTTTTTCGGTGAGTAACGGAGCTGCCGATACTTTTTGCCTGTGAATCACGCGAGTGCCAGCGTGCGTGAGTACCCGTGACTACAGCTAGGCTAGACATTGTTAGTTCAGCTTTTACGCAGCCATGTTTATCAACCGTTATTAAACTTTTTTTTCTAGGTTTTGACGTGAGACTAGACTTGAAGCAATTTTAGCCTTTTTCACATTATTGGTGTACCCACAGCGTTGCGCTTTTGCCCATACGTTTTACTTTAGGTAGCTTCGTAACCTTCGATTCTGGTAGAATGCAGAGGACGCCGCTTCTGTCCGTCGGCGAGAATGAAATGGGCCCCTGAAAAACACAGGACGAAAACGCATGAATCGTGGCCACGCGAATGTTATCACGACTTCCTCTCTCTCTCTCTCTCTCTCTCCTCTCTCTCTCTCTCTTCTCTCTCTCTCTCTCTCTCTCTCTTCTCTCTCTCTCTCTTCGCTACTCTGCTCGCCTCTCTCTCGGGTCTTTCTCTCTCTCTCTCTCTCTCTCTCTCCTCCTCTCTCTCTCTCTACTCTCTCTCGTCTCTCTCTCTACGTTCTATCTATTTTATCCTGTCTGTCGTGTCTGTCTCTCATAGATCTCTTTCTCTCTCCTTGCCTGCCGATAATATTACGAAAGCATTCGTGCCTGTCATGCCGCGTTTAGCATGTTCGGGTCCATAGTTGTACTTTGCTGCAAAACGGCTGGAAGGTGGGAAACGCCGGCGCGACTTTCGCCCGCAAGCAAGGTCGTCAAGTGGACGCAAGTATTCCTGACAGTAGAGCGCCCCGGCGACTGCCCGGTGCCAAGCCTATTGTGCACTCCGGGTAATCTGCGCGGATAATCTAAAAAGCTCTAATGCGAGCGGTAATGACATTGGACGCCCGGCAAGCAACGAAATCCGCCTCCGCAAAAGGGCCTACCTGGAGCCGTGTAGACGAGGAAATTATTAAATGGGTCGCTTGCCAGCCGCCGGGGAGAGGGAATATAAAGATACTCTAAAATGTTCCGATTGTAACAAAACCAGCTGCGGAGAAGAGTTAATCGGGATTGGAGCGCCAGGGGTATATTGATTTTCTGCTCCGTTCCCGGTCCTAATTAACGAGATAACCAGTGTGAGACTAATAAACGAGCGAGAAACAGCGAGCCTCTGATCTAATCTCATCGTGTACGACGTGTACGAACGAATGTGTGCCGATGGTTTCGGACTCTGGGATACGCAGGCCATACGTTAATTATAATGAAAAACAACGCTCGGATAGAAAGACAACGAGAGCGAAACAAAATGCGCGTATCCGTTCGAGGAAATTACGCAATGAGACGATTACTGCGCGAGAAAGGCCGGGATTATCTGCTTGGATTCTGCAGGAGAATATGAGGCGTGTCGCGCTAAATATGTGTGATATCCTCTATCAAAGCTTGCTTTAAATCGACTGTGAACTGCACATCTGTAAGCATCAGGGAAACATAAGCATCACACACTAAGAGAAGCACTACATACTCCTGGTATGCCAATCACGAAACTAACCATGGACCATAAGCATCACAACACTAAAGGAAACATACACATTCACACCACTAAACGGAAAGACAGATACGTATCACCACACTAAGGAAAGCAACATGCGTAATCACACACCTAAGGGAAACATAGCCGCATCACACACGTAAGGAAAAGCAATATAAGCGCGTATTCACACCACTAGGGCGAAGCGAACTTACGATACTTCGTGTGTAATGCATCACAAAACTATAGCAGTGAGTGAGGGCGCAATAAGCAGTCCACACTAAAGGAAACGATAGCCACAAGAATGCAGCACCACCTGAGAGGGAAAACCATACGTATTCACATCACCTACACGGAAAAATCACCGTATCACACACTAAGGGAAACATTACGCATCACACGACTTAAGGAAGAAACCACTACGTATCACACAACCTAAGGGAAACATAGCGTATAACACACACTAAAGGAAAGAACTAGCGTAATCACACACTAAAGGATAGTCCAATACGCATCGAGCCACACTAAGCGGAAACATACCAAATGCGACCACCAATAGATTGGAAAACATACGTATCACATCACTAAGAAAAACTATAAGCATCACACACTAAAAGAAACATACGCCTATCACACACTAAGGAAACATAAGCATTACACACTAAAGGAAGGCATACGCATCACAGCACTACAAGGAAGCACTACATACTCCTGTAAGCATCACACACTGAAGGGAAACATAAGCCATCACACACTAAGGGAAACAATACGCCATCACACCACTAAAGGAAACACATACGGCATCAGCATACTCAAAGAAAACGATACGCATCACACACGTAAAAGGAAGCATACGTCATCACACACTAAAGGCAAGCCACTCACATACTCCTGGTAAGCATCACACACTAAGCGGAACAGAAGCATCACACACTTTAAGGAAACATACAGCACTCACACACTAAGTGGAACATAGCATCACACCTAAGGGAAGCTAACTACATACTCCTGTAAGGCACACACACTAAGGGAAACAGAAGCATCACACACTAAGGGAAACATTAGCATCACAACACTAAGGGAAAACATTACGCATCACCACACTAAGGGAAGCACTACATACTCCTGTAAGCATCACACACTAAAGGAAACATACGCATCACACACTAAGGGAAACATACGTATCACACACTAAGGAAAACATAAGCATCACACACTAAAGGAAACATACGCATCACACACTAAGGGAAACATACGCATCACACACTAAGGGAAGCACTACATACTCTTGTATGCATCACAAACTAAGGGAACCATAAGCATCACACACTAAAGGAAACATACGCATCACACACTAAAGGAAGCATACGCATCACACACTAAGGGAAACATACGCATCACACACTAAGGGAAGCACTACATACTCTTGTATGCATCACAAACTAAGGGAACCATAAGCATCACACACTAAAGGAAACAACACTACCTACTCCTGTTAGCATCCTACTTGCATCTGTAAAGCCTCACACGATAAGACTAAGTAGGGAAGCATATATATGCACTACTTTGTAAAACTGTTTATGCCATTTACCTGTTTGTACCATCACTGAACTATGTTACCATCATAGTGTTGTAGATATTCTGTATAACGTATAATATAATGTAATGTAAATATGTGTTTCTGGAAATAAAGGACATTATAAAAAAAGAGAGTAGGGAAGCAGAGGAATACCAACCGAGACGCCGACGAAGTCTAGATTGCCCATGATGCTGAACATGGTGTCCGTCATCGGCTTGCCCGTCGCGTTGTCATAGCTGAAGTTCTTCAGTCTGTAGGGCTGACCCTCGGCTATCCACTTGAGCTCCGACTTCTTCATAGTGGCCGCCATGGCCCACACTGCGTCGTACGTCTGGGAGAAAGCCACAGGGGCGGTCAGAAGACGATTTACGCTGGAAACGGCCGTGCGAAAACTAGCGTATGTACCGCATTGCTTCCTAGCGTGCCATAATTGCGGTGCCAGAGTAATGAAACGTTAACACAGCGTATTAGTCTGCGATTAAGTCTTATCTCTTAAGTCTTAACTCTGTAACAGTCTATTGAACAAAACGAAAATATCTTGAGCGGGGTACTCAACAAGTGCGGAAAGGAGTGTTCAAAACAACAATGAACGCTTTATTGTCGTACATATAGTTTGCACGGTGTTCTACTACTACATTAGCGAGACCACATGATAAAAAAACAATTTATCATGTACGTTACTCCCGATATCATGTACATATTATATACGTCAAAACAAAACTGGAAACAATGCTGGTATGTGCCGTCTCTCGGCGATTGATTCCCACACCAGTGCGTCAATAGCGCCGAATTATCATTTCACAATTGTCGGGTCGCGTGAAGCAATTGGTTTCGTTAGTAAAAATCGCAATGGCTGCACGCGGCGCCACGCCGACCAACCGCATGGTTTCCCCCTGGTGGCTCTAATGGCTGGTAATAGACGTCGAGTGCTCCCGGGAGATTAGCCCCCCCCCGTCTGACGTTGCGCGCGCGGGCGTCATTCCGTCGTCGTCGTTGTCGTCGTCGTCGTCGTCGTTGTTGTCCGGAGTAATGAATTCTACGGCGATTGCTTGCTTACCTAATTGACGGAATTAGATAAATGTGTTCGGACGCGGATGACGGCGAAATGACGGGGGAGACAATCGGCAAACATGGCGCGCGTAATGAGAAACCTTCGCGCGACAGTTTGAAGTTGGTTCGCACCGCGGTTAGGGCCGGGCGCAATCAATGAAACGAAACATAACGAACACAAACGAGAAAACTCTACAAAACGAAAATCGTAAAGTGAAATGGGATTTCTAACAGTGCCATCGGATGAGAAATAGCTCATGAACCTAATAAAAGGGTGTATATTAAACTCAGTAATATGCAGTTATGTTATTTTATATATACATCATAATTAGACCACGCCCCCTTTCGATGCAAAGTTTAACTTGGTCATCTTACTGGATTTACTATCGCTTTAAACAATATAAAAACTAAACTTGTTGTTGAAACGCCTCTAGACAAATAATAATATTGTAAAATTGTATTGTTTAGTGTATTTTTCGGAAAAATACACAAAGATATGTTTGCATTTGCTTTTCGTATTCACCTACCACTCTATTCTCATCTCTCCATTCTCATTAACCAACAATGCTCGAAACAACAGACGGGATAGTCCGTCTGTTGTTTCGAGCATTGTTGGAGCATCCTGGCGGATATGTTCTAGGGCAAGCTGGAAATCCTAAGGACAGTTCTCACAAAACGCTCCAGCAGCACGCCATCACGTTATCGCGTTTCTATCGCAGCACTGACGTTCTCAAACTACGACAATTTTTACACTAAACCATATACGCTTTATACTGGAGCTGGAGTCACTCTGTAGACAGGGCCTTTAATTCGTGCTAATTGACTTTTTTTTGATGCCCTGTTGGTAATACTAATGGGAATGCGGACAAAAAATTGCGTGAATAGCGATGGATGGGCACACTGTCACTATATATGTGCACAAATACACTGTATAAACACATACACATATGCACCCATGTACGGCTTATACGTACACGCGCGTGCGCACACACAAACAGACAGACAGACAAACATACACACACACACACACACACACACACGCACGCACGCACGCGCGCACACGCACACGCACACACACGCCCGCACACGATTCGCGCTAGCAGAAAGGTGCATTACAGCTTTAGTGCAAGCTAAAGCTACAACCTGTGTTTGAAAGCTGCTGTCGGCTACGACACCCATCTCCATCTTCTTGCGCCGAAGTTGCTCCTGGAATGCTTCATTCGTCTATTAAGGATAACAAAAATGAAAAAAAATGTGATTGCATCAGCAAAAATTGCAGCGGCCACGTTTGACCACTAAAACTGTAACTACTTCTTTCTTCCCTGCCTCGCCCTCCATCCCTCCCTACCACTCTCCTTACCACGCTCATTCCCTCTTCCTCTCCCTTCCTCCCTCTTCCCCTTCCTTCTTTCCCGCCTCCCTCCTTTCCACCATCCCTCCCTCTTTTTCTCCCGCTCTTTCCACCCTCACTTTCTCTCCCAACCCCCCCGCCGCCTCCATCCTCTCGCCCATTTTTCTTCTAGCAGCCGAGACAACGTACGAGAGTTGGAAAAGGTCGATCTCGGGGTCCGCCATTGATCCGAGTTGAGCTGTTCGCACGGATATGTAAGCCTTCGACGGCCTCGGCGCATCTCCGCACCGGTAACTTCGGTGCTGTCTTCCCTTCAGCCAACTCAGTTACTCTGATTACCATCCCTGCAGCCATCCAGAACATGCCGTGCTCCGGTGCACGGTTATGACGGTTACGCCTGCAAGAGATGATGCCAGAGCTGAGGATGTGATACACTAGTGGTATATATATATGATATATAGTATATATATATTATATTAGGTACCTCCGCCAGGGGCTGGCGGAGCGTTATGTTTTTGCGAGGATAGCGTCAGAAATGGGGGTAACTTAGAATTTGATTTAATTTTTTGGTCGCGTTTGTTGATGCCGGATCAATTAAATTATTTAATTAATTAATTAGAATTAATTAATTTATCACTTGAATTAATAATTATTAATACAAAATTTCCACATTGAGAGAATTCAGCTGCCTTGGCGGAGGTCTGTGCTCTCCGAGTGCTCTAGTATATTTATGTGTCAGTGTGCGGCAGCGTGCATGCGGTGTACATGTGTGTTGCAGAGGAGCATTTGCACGGCATTTACAGAAAATTGTCGGCAATAATAGGCGAAAGAGAATAGCGAAACATTAAGACTTTGGTAGTAAATAGATTTCGTATTTATTTAGTATTATATTTTATTGAAACGCTGCAAGTGGCTGTGATGACGGCGGTGAGCAGATCGAGCCGGGGTACTATCAGATCAGTAGCCAGCTGAACGTCGAGCGTCGTTTTATCGAACTTGTGGAGCTTATTAAGTATTTATGAAGCAGAAACCTAATGTATAAACTGAAGGTATATGTCTTTTCAAGTCACGCTTTAACCTTTCCATGTTTATACTACTCTCGTAGTTACACTTACCTGCCTACACAGTGCTTGATTAATTTTTAATCGTTGACATAATCTCGTTCGTGTCTATATTAATTGATCCACTCGAGTTTGACCGACCCGTGGAAGGTGCAGGCAATTTCCCCAGCCGCGTTCCAAACTAATCCAGCATTGATATAGATACTGTTATCGTTGAAGGCCGTGGGCACCACAGGGATCCAACTACTTTGTAAAAATTCGCATCATAGAGCTGGCATTTCGAGCGGAGTATAGAACATGAATCTGTAGTTTTTTAACTTCAATAAAGTGTATGTAGTGTATGCGACGAAACAGTGTGAGTATTTTTAATTAAGTTCTGTTCGATGCTTATTCAGGCCTACTGCCTATGGACGCCCTCTACTGTTGTGCAACACCTATAGCAACGGCGGCCATGTTGCGCCGGTAACAACATCGCGCGTGTATTTTTATTCGTTATTTTTAGCTCGCGTTCTGCAGCCAATGAGCCGTCCCAGCATGGCAGGACATCCGTGTCACGCACGCAGCTGTCGCACGTAAACCTACAGACACGTGTCCCCGTTAAGTAGCAGCTGTCAGTATCCGAACGAATAAGAAACGACGGGACGGCTTTTCGATCCACGACGATGAATAGTCAGGCAACGTTAGGGCGGAGTCGAAATTTTCTTCTAAATTCCTAGATTTCGCTACTAAATTACGCAACGACTGACAGCGACAAGATCAGTGACGGCGCATAAATGTTTACGTAATGCACAAGCAGATACGTCTGCGTCAGTTATCTCCCCCGCCCCTTCTACCCCCTCCCTCCACCAGCGTCGAAATCCGTTATTGTACGAGTTAATCGCCGATTATTTATTTCAGCCACGATCACGCGAAATCTCGCAATTCAACGCGCAGATGCGCTAATGGCCGCAGGCTTTTAATGGCCGCCGCCGCCGCCGCCACCGCCGCCACCGCCGCCCCTCCCTC
>NW_014577090.1:245090-247911 GCF_000485595.1 Priapulus caudatus | reverse complement strand
ACACACACACACACAGACACACACACACACACACACACTCACCCCGGCCCACATATCAATAACAGCAGCGGACGTTCACTAACATTCTCGCGTGTCATTCATTAAACTCAATTTCCTCGTCCCATTTTACGAGCAGGCGGTATATATTTAGATTTGGAAGAAATCAACCATCCCGCGCGACGAGACGCAGGGATAAAAGCGGGCTTCATCGATCCCTCAATCTTCCCGACGTCGTCGTGCGCATTGTCGTGGGAGGGGGAGGGAGGAGGGGGAGGGCGAGATGTAGATGCCGAGGCGGGCGCACTGAGAGAAGCGTCTACCGCCAGCGCAGACGCGTGTCATCGTTCATTAAAATCATTGTCCGCGCCCTAATCGACATTTACGCTACTCGAATTATACGGCGCTCCCTACACATAAGCAGCCCGCCGAGAATACTAGCTCCTCATCATCTGCGGCCGCGGCGCGTGCACGTCACCTCGCGGACTGACGCGCGGCTGACAGAAATATATACATGTATAGCGAAATGTTTCTTTAGCGTGAGCGTTTCCTTTGCGTTTTGTCGTTGCATGATGACGCTGTTTCGGTTGCTGTTTGTTCGTCTTGCCCAACGATTTTACGCTCCCGCCCGCGTGCGACGCGCGCAGAGACTAAACGGGAAAAAAACTCGGACTGCTGCCTACGCGAAGGACGCAAACGAACGGCTCCAAGGTGACGGGGCAGATGCTAGATGCACAACACGAGGGGAAGGAGTGGCAGACGGATCAGGGGAAGAATATAGAGGAGGCGGAAGAGGAGGATGAGCAGGAGGAGGAGAAGGAGTAGGAGGAGGCGGAGGAGGACGAGGCGGAGGCGGAGGAGAAGGAGCAGGAGGAAGAGGAGGAGGTGAAGGAGAAGGAGAAGGAAGATGAGAATGAACAGAAGGGACAGAGTGGGCAGGAGGGGAGTGGAGTGAGATGAAGAGTAGGACGACAAGGAGAATAAAAGAGATAATGAGAAATGGGATGACAGGTTAGGAGGCCCAGTCTTATGAGTGAGTCTGGAATAGTATAAATTAATGAATAATAATAGTAGGCCTACCATTATTACTAATAATATAGTACCGACAACAAGTATATAACAATAGTAATAATCTGAACATATTAACCTCCAAAGGATGCCAAGGGAAATGTTCGCTAAGTACTCGTGAATTAGATGTTTGTGATTAGATGAGCGTGTCATGCAATAATAAACACCATTATCCCTGAACAATGTCGGCGTGACGTCACGCGCGGCGATCAATCACTCAGACGAAACATTCGTACATTTCGCAGTGTTTGCATTCTATAAGGGTCAGTTCTCGCGAGGCGCGCCGACCTGGAACTCTCCCGGCCGGGAAAGATGCTGCCGCTGCCGCTTTTCCCCTTTCCTCCCCCGCGCGCTCGCTTGCCAAACTGATTTCATCGGTCGCGCTGTCGCCACGTAGTTGATCGGCTGAGCGTCTGGGATTACCATCTGGTGTGACGTCGACAGCGAGAAACGAGCGCGATATTAGCCGCTGAATGGATGTGCCAGTTCGTGTTTGCCCGCAGCTGAGTAAATGACCGTCGGCATGCCTGCTGTGCACGCGGCGCCTTCTCTCGTTCTCGTGTCGCGAGGTGGAGGATGAGGAGGAGAGGAGGAGGAGGAGGAGGAGGAGGAGGAGGAGGAAGAGGAGGAGGAGGCGAAAAAGAAGGCGGAAGAGGAGGATAACGAGGATATCTTTCACCACCTCTCTTTTTTCCTCACCCTTCTTTCACTCTCTCTCCCCTTCTCTCCCGCTCCCTCTTTGACCCCCCTCTCTCTTCCTACCCCCTCTCTCACATTGCGCGAAGCCATGTCTGCCCGTCTCTCCCAATCTCTATTTTATTTTATTTGCGCACGCACGCTTGTACGCACGCGTGTATTCGCGCTTGTACGCTAGCGTGTACGCACGCGTGTATTCGCGCTTGTACGCTAGCGTGCACGCACGCGTGTACGCGCGCGCGCGTGTGTAGCAGCACGACGCGACGTTTCGCGCCCAGCGGCCGCTTACGCATTATAACATTATAGTAGTGATTCATATTCGGACGATGCGCGCCGCACTTTTTCACGACGAACACTTATATGCTCTAATAAGCGTTTATGTTGCAGCGCGTCGCCGCATCCGCCTAGCGAAATCTGACAAATCTAGCGGCACCGACACACGATCGCTTCCGCAGTAAATCATATAGTAGCTACGTGCATGGGCACACGCGGACCAACGCTCCTCCATCACGGTCACCAGAGGGCAGCAGTGGCGATCCGTGCAAGGGATAGTGCCAAGAGTCCATAATATAACATTTTCTATTATGGGCGCTTGATAACGTGTAACGTTAGTAGCAGATAGCGGGGGTCGAGGCGTACGCGCATGGTGCATGCCTATATGCTACGCGTGCCTACATTAACGACGTCGATGTGACGTCACAATCACGCATAACAGTGTCGCCGCCACGTGCGATCTTTCTAGTTAGGCGTGAAAAATGATCGTCTGCTCAGGTAAATTTACGATGTACAGGTTAATTCATAATCGCACGTATAGGTTAATTTATGATCGCATGTACAGGTAAATTCATGATCGCATGTACAGATAAATTCGTGATCACGTACAGGTAAATTCATGATCGCCTGTATAGGTAAATTCGTGATCGCACGTACAGGTAAATTCAAGATGGCATGTACAGATAAATTCGTGATCACGTACAGGTAAATTCATGATCGCATGTATAGGTAAATTCGTGATCGCACGTACAGGTAAATTCAAGATGGCATGTACAGATAAATTCGT
>NW_014577090.1:241960-244873 GCF_000485595.1 Priapulus caudatus | reverse complement strand
GAGAGAGAGAGAGAGAGAGAGGGAGAGAAAGAGAGAGAGTGAGAGAAAGCGAAAAAGAGAAAAAACGAGAAAGCGAGCTAGAGATATATTAGAAACCCTTAGGCACATGAAGCGATAAAAACCAAATAGAAAGATCTGAAAGACTCGCTTTGCATCGATAAATGCTTATTGTCATTTACAGGGCGCGATGACATGTCATTGTGAGTTATGCAGCGTTATAAATTTCTTGCTCTGTTCACTCCATAGGCGTAAATTCCTTCACAATTGAAGACGTTCAATCGACTATAATGAGACATAGAGCAGGCAGAAGTCAAGAGCATCGTCGGACCTTTGCGGGAATTTTTTCTCAGCAGCGAAACTCAGGAAAATCGCAACGCCCGCGACCGCTGGCGATGACGACGACGACGACGACAACGACAACAGCAGCAGCAGCAACAGCAGCAGTAGCAACAACAACATAATAGCAACAACAAAAGCAGCAGTAGCAGCAACAAGAACAACATTTAAAAATAAATCTAACAACTGCAATAAAAATGAGGAAAACATGAACTACGGGCGCGAACATTGCAGCACCAACGGGCATCGCCCACTGAAGTGCCCGGCGGATAGAGGGAACATTTCACTTCTACACACATGTGAACTCTTTGCGATGATTCGAGTAGCGTTTCAGTCCGATTGCTTGCGAACTAGTAACTAAAGACAAATGTCACGTCGAGTCAGCGTGAGAATGTAAAAGCAGGTAACGTAACAGAAAGCGAGTTTCACGCGTGCTTGTTGAATTTACATAAATGCTTGCCATCTTGTTTTAACGAAAACTAACGGGTATCGCGTGTTGCGTCTGTGACGTCAGCAATCGCATCTAAATGCACACCCACTTCCGTATATACTTCACCCGCTATCCTTTTAATACCATATGTTTATATTTGATAGTAACGTTGCCACGCTACACTCGCGTTTATTCGAGTGAATTGCGCTTATATAGTTTAGGAATGATACGCTAAATGTAACGCGGCCACATCATCAAAGGATCATCGTCTGCCATGCATAAAGTAGCAGGGATCCTGGAATTTTTAAATGAGTGAATTGGGTAGTGAAACCTCCACAGATCTCTTTCCGAGAATACGGTTGTGATCGGATGAACGTTAACTTGATATTTTCTGCATTGAAACGCGCATCATCCGTTCTATTTTAACGTAGAGAAAGATTTGATACTTCCTGGAGAATTCGCTTCTCCCTTCGGACTGACCGGAGAAGTACGGATCTTGTGAGGCATCAGATGGTGCTCACACAGCTGTCATACTTGATTACTCATCATCACATCTGGGATTTGCAGCGATCGAAGCCGTTGTTTCATCACCCCCCCCCCCCGAATCGGCGTTTTAATACGCCATCGTTTATACGGTAAATAGGCAACACGCGCGCGTCAGCCACCGAACGTCTCTGCGGCCCAATCCTTCTTTGGGGACCCGGTACATAGATCATCATCATCATCAACAACACCACCAACAGCAGCAGCAACAGCAACAGCAACAGCAGCCACGGCGGCGGCGGCGGCGACGGGACGGCAGTCTAGCTCTAACCCTAACCATAACCCCAACGTTAACTCTAAACCTAACCTTAATCCTGATCATAACCTTAACCATAGCAATTACCATGACCATAACAATGACCATAAGCATAACTATTGCCCTAATCCGAATCCTAACTCTAACCCTCACCCTAACCCCAAACCCAAACACCCTAACCCTAACCATAACCATAACGTTAACTCTAAACCTAACCATAATCCTGATCATAACCCTAACCATAGCAATTACCATAACCGACATAACCGTAACAATAACCATAAGTATAACTATTGCCCTAACCCGAAGCCTAACGTTATCCAACCCTCACCCTAACCCCAACTCTAATCTTAGCATTAACCCGAAACCAAGCCCTAACCCTAACCAAAACCATAACTCTAATCCTAGCCCTAACCCTAACATTAATCATACCCACTCTATCCTAACTCTAATCCTAACCTAAGCCTAACCTATGATGAGCTTACATCATTCGAATTTTCAGATCTACAGCAGGATTAAACACGCATGTGCAGCAGCAGCGGTAGCAGCAGTAGCAGCAACAGTAGCAGAAGCAGGAGCAGGAGCAGGAGCAGGAGCAGTAGCAGCAGCAGCAGCAGTAGCAGCAGCAGCAGCAGCAGCAGCAGCAGCAACAGCGTAGGCTCACCCCAGCTCGACTAGTCTGACAGCTGAGTACGTAGCAGTGATATGTGAGCCCGCCCGTAACGTCTATTCCTCACCAATGCCTAAGAATTATCACACGCCACGCACGCATTCACTTTCTCCCAAATTATTTGCGATAGAATCATGAATATTTACGAGCGCGAGTATGTAGGACCGACATGCGCGCGCACCGCACGCGTGTAAACGTCCCTCATGTGTTAGACGGGCCGCTAATTGTAGCCGAAGGATCAGATTTGTCGTGTCATCACGCAATTTCTAACTTCTAGAAATTCTCGACAGTTTTCATACGAATGTATATGAATGCGCATGCGTGTTATAATTACTATATATATATATATATACCCGAGTCGCCACTCGCTTGCATCGTTATTTACTCATAATTATCAATCAAAGATCTGTCGACGGATTTCATGAATAATTATTGAGATAATTGTGATATTTAATCGTGACTATTGTCGTAACTCTGCGTGTAATAGTAACAGCCGGCAGCTGTCAGAGTCGTAATGGTGCCCCGCTATTCATACAGATTTTATAGGTAGGTATAATTATTTATATGAATCGATGTGTGTTGTGTGTGTGTGTGTGTGTGTGTTTTGTGTTTTGTGTGTGTGTGTGTGTGTGTGGTATTGATATAATATTTAATCCATTCTTTCTCACCTGCTGCGGT
>NW_014577090.1:231950-241935 GCF_000485595.1 Priapulus caudatus | reverse complement strand
GGGCCGCTAATTGTAGCCGAAGCGATCAGATGTTGTCGTGTCATCACGCAATTTCTTAACTTCTAGAATTCTCGACAGTTTCATACGAAATGTATATGAATGCGCATGCGTGTTATTAATTACATATATATATATTATGATACCGAGTCCGCCACTCGCTTGCCATCGTTAGTTACTCGATAATTATTCAATCAAAGCATCTGTCGACGGATACATTCATGAATAATTATTGAGATAATTGTGATATTTAATCGTCGACTATTGTCGTAACTCTTCGCGTTGTAAATAGTAACAGCGGCCAGCCAGCTGTCAGAGTCGTAATGGCTGCCCCCGCTATTCATACAGCCATTTTTATAGGCTACGGTAGAATAATTTATATGAATCGATGTGTGTTGTGTGGTGTGTGTGTGTGTGTGTGTGTGTGTGTGTGTGTGTGTGTGTGTGTGTGTGTGTGTGTGTGTGTGATCGAGACCTGACTGAAACCATTCTCGTTCACCTACTGCGGTTATGGGACGCTTATGCGCAAGCTCTCATCCAATCCCGCGACGCACTGACCATCACGTCGCCAAAGACTAAACGATCAGACGGACCTCCTTTATCGACATTCGCGCGCGAATTCCAAATGATCTCGAATTCACATCGAGGCGATGACGTCACAATCCGCCGCGTTCGTTCCCCGATGGCGGACGGCGGCACCGTGCCTCAGAATCTCGTTTGGAGAATTTTTCTACTTTCTCCGACGCGGATGACGACGACGGATTCAAATCTTGGTTTGATGATGATTTACGGCGACGGCAACAGAGCGCCGGTCACGTGCGCCGGTTGCGCATGCGCAGCTGCTAGCGCGGTAGTCGCGCGCGCACTCGACATTCGACATTTTGAGTTCAGTGCTAATATTGAATCTAATTAGTTAGAGAATAATCACATGGGACGCCCACGCGACCGTATTTGACATATGCGCAGCACCCTCATATTATATGCATCAGTATTAGATAGCCGAGCAGCTCTTTATACAGGCGTGCAGTCGTCCAATCCTGATACGGGTCTCGATACAAGCTCTTGATATAGTATTCTGTGTCACGACGTCTGACCGATACACGCATGCAGCATGCAACGCGTGCCCGCACACAGGCGCTCGCACGCACATACGCACGAACGCACGCATACACGTACGAACACACATGCGTGCGGGCACACGCACACACAGATGTACTAACACCCAAATGCACGTGCACACACAGGCGTGCGCACGCGCGCACGCACGCACCGCTGCCACCCCACACGTGCACCGTTAAGAAACACGAAAACCACTCGATAAAATAATAATTCCGACTGAAATCTCTTTCCTACTCTTGCCTCACATGCCTAGCAAGCCATAATAGATCGTGTCCGCGCGCTCTAATAACAGGTGAGAGTAATGAACGAAACGCGACGGAGAAAGGAAGCGGGGGAAACGAACGCGAACGCACGAAGACACGGGAGCACGAGAGACGATACAACGCTGTCGTAAAATTATAATATCCGTATATAGCGCATTAACAAAAACGCGAGAAAATCCTCCACACATCGCACAACTAACCACACGGAGTAGCGACTGGAAATCCCCTCACTACTACCTAACGACATTTGCGTGCTCTAATGAGGTCCGGTCTAATCGGAGACAGCGAGGATGCAGATGAACATTATAATTTAATCGTCTGCCTGATGAAAATCGAAGATATGATGACCAGGAGCCCGTCTGACGATCGCATCCTTTAGAGCTTCCTCGCGCACGCACACACACGGACACACACACACACACACACACACACACACACACACACACACATACGCACACACACACGCGCACGCGCACGCGCACGCACACGCACACGCCACACTGCCACACGCACACACCACACATTGCACACACACACACCGCACACGCCACACGCACACAAACACACACACGCACGCACGCACACATACACGCCACAAACACACACACACACACACACACACCACACACACGACACACGCACACGCACGCACGCGCACACCGCACCACACACGCACGCACGCACACAATACACGCCATAAACCACACACACACACACACACATCACACACACACACACACACCACCACACACACACACACCACACACACACACAACACAACACACATCGCATTCATATAAATACACGCACGCCACGCACGCACAACAAACACTACGCCAGAGCTCTATATGTGGCCTCTCGCAGTGCAGACTGCCGCTTCCGGTTAAAGCTTCTGCATCAAAAATCGCCGATTGCGATGACGGAGATAACCGCCTCGCCAATTTGAGGATGGAGAGATAGCAAGCAAAGAAAAACAGAGGATAATAGAGTACCGAAGTGCTGACGTCAGCGTTGGCAAGACAACGTACCGCGCTGGCTTCTACACAAGCCACTGGCTTCCATTAAACATTAACTGATGTATCCCACGTGCTTTGAAAAATGTCGTTCGGATTGCGTTGGCGTACCGCTAAAACACGAGTGTGCTGCGCTGCAGACAGCTGGTTAAAGCATCGGCTTAGCAATGTCGGATCTTACAAGTATTAATGCCATATTTTGTTAAATTTTTCTTTTGTCTAATTTTTTTTCCCGTGCTTTTCCACTTCCATCCTTTGGAAATGTCTATAAAAACTGCAATAATGACTCTCAGCAATGATGGTTACAATCGGGTACAAAACACGCACACGCAGTTGTACATGTTACCAGAGCATATGCATTGCTGTAGAACCAATAGGCTTCGTTGTCATGCCCAGCCTGACGTCCATCACTTCGGTACTCTATACGCGAGAGCAGCAGAGCAGAAGGGTTGAGAGAGGGGAGCGGCAGCGAGAGTGGGAGGGAAGGGAGGAGGAAGGGACGGGCGCGGAAAAAGGGGGGCAGGGAGGCCAGGAAAAAGACGGAGGAAGGGGGAGGAAATGACGAGAGAGCGGAGGAGCAGTGGGAGATGGAGCGCGAGTAAGGAGAGGGAGGGCAGACGCGACAGGCAGCATGGGGGAGAAGGAAAGAGACCTGAGGGGATGGCAGGCAGGGGAGCGGTGCGGGACGAAGGGAGAGAGGGAAGCGGATCAAAGAGTAACACACCACAAGAGAGAGACGAGAGACGAGAGAGAGGAGATTGACGATGAGAGAGCAAGAGACGAGGAGGCCACGAAATCGATTACACCCAGCATTAAAGCAACAAACTTTAAACTCATTTGTCACCCCGACATGATTTGCCTCACCAAGTAAGAAGAGACGAGAGCAGAGCCAAGGTATGGAGAGAGCGTGCAAGATTAAAGCGTAAGCGAGTTAGGCAAGACACAGCAGGGCAGGGAGAAATCCACGCATTTGCCTAACGATCTCGTTCTCCGCTTGATTTGCGGATTCTCGCGTTCTTGAACCGCCTCAACCTGAGATTAATTTCCGAAAGGCGTATCAAAGCCGCCGTTGATGGACGACAGTAACGCCACCGCCATAATGCACTCGTACGATGAATCCGCCCTCTATTACCTCTCCATTCCTCTTTGTCAGGTCAGGCGCATATAACCAACTACGGCCGTGCCGAGTTTTCCCACGTCTAAAGACGCCGCCATTATAGAAGTGTGGAGTCACATCAGAGCCCAGTCGATGGACAATTAAAAATCGCGTCTCTCAGCATGCGCGTTCAGCAGCCTCTAAGAAACCGATACCCTGCCATACCATTAAGGAGTGATCAAGCCGCCGTACGCATAGGAAATTATTCTGTACGGGCTGGGCAAATACGCCAGGAAATTTTCTTGTAGGCGGGGGCAAGGTACTCCCCACGCCCCTCTATAGCCCTATTTTGCTCTCCATTTAAAGCGCATACTTCTGAAAATCTCTAGGGGGTGGAGTGACGCGCCCAAACTAGCCCCCTGCCTGCCCCCTGCTCGTACGCGGCCCTGGGAAGTGATGTGCAGGTGCATACCCTGCATACATAGGGAGTGATTTAAGCCGCGCATTACTCGGATACATGGGGAGTGATTGCTGAGCGCCATACCCTAATGATACATAGGGTAGTGCATGTTGAGGCGCATTACCCTGATACATGGAGTGACTGCTGAGTGCGCATACCTGAATACATAGGGACGTGCATGCTTGAGGCGCATACCCTGACACATCAAGGAGTGATGCTGAGGCGCAATACTCCTGCATTACAATAGGCGAGTGATGTGAGGCGCATACCCTGATACATCAGGGAGTGCATGTGAGCGTGCCACTACCCTGATTACATGGGGCCAAGCTGCATGTGAGTGCATACCCTGACACATAGGGAGTGATGTGAGAGAAAGGCGCATACCCTAATACATAGGGGAGTGATGTGAGCGCGCATACCTGCATACTTAGCCGGAGGGCATTGGTGAGGCGCATACCCTGCCATACATAGGGAGCTGGCGTATGGCTTGGAGGTGCATACCCTCGTACATTAGGAGAGCTGATGCTGAGGGCGCCATACCCTGGATACATAGCGAGTGATGTGAGGCGCATACCCCTGATAATAGGTCAGTCCAAGTGAGGCGGCATACCCTGATTACATAGCGCAGCTGATGTGAGGTGCATTACCCTGATAGCATAGGCAGTGATGGTGAGGCCCGGCATACCCTGCATACATTAGGGTAAGTGATGTGCGGCCGCATACCCTGATACATAGGGAGTCAAGCTGAGGCGCATACCCTGATACATAGGGAGTGCATGTGGATGAGTGCATACCCTGATACATAGCGGAGTGATGTGATGCGCATATTGCCCTGATTACATAGGATGAGGTGTAGGCCGCATACCTTTACATAGGCGAGTGCAATGTGCAGGCGCATACCCCTGAATACATAGTGGAGTGATGTCTGAGATCGCATTACCCTGCATACATAGGGAGCTCAAGTGAGGCGCATACCCTGATACATAGGTGAGTGATGTGCACAGCGGCGCATACCCTGATACATAGGGCAAGTGATGTGCAGGCGCATGACCCTGATACATTAGGCAGTGCATTGTGAGGTCATACCCTGAGACATAGGGGAGTGATGCTGTAGCGCGCATACCCTGATTACATAGGGAGGTGATGTGAGGCGCATACCCTGATACAATAGCGGAGCTGATGCTGAGCGCGCGCACATACCCTGTATACATTAGGGCAGTGATGTGAGGCCGCGATACCCTCAATACATAGCGCGAGTGATGCTGAGGCGCGATACCCTATATACATACTGGCGAGTTTGATGCTGAGGCGCACATCCCTCATACATATGCAGTCCTCGACTGTGCAGGCCGCAATACCCTTTCATACATAAGCGGCAGGTTGCATGTGAGATGCGCATACCCTGATACATTAGGGAGTGATGCTGCAGGCGCATACCCCGATACATGAGGAGTGATGTGAGGCGCATACCCTCATACATAGGAGTGATGTGAGGCGCATACCCTGATACATAGGAGTGATGTGAGGCGCATACCCTGATACATGAGGAGTGAACTGAGACAAATACCTTGAGAGTTCGAAGCTCCTCGATGTACTCATTGTTGACAAATGTCTCGGTGGCCGTGAGGTTGATGTTGGACGCTTCCAGATCTCCTATCATCTCGTTCATCGCCTACGAACCAGACAAGAAAACAAACTGCTATAGAGAATCCCGTGCATCATTATCCTACTCACGCGTTGAGGAAAAGGAAGAGAGACGCAATCGCTAGCTAACAACGTGTTTCGTATTATCACTGTGATATTTTTCCGCATTAAGAGTATGAATTGTGATTATAACACGATACGTTAAAAAATTATTTTCGATAGAACACTTCCGAAAATTACAAAGAGGGTTTAAACTCCGGCTATTGGGCATGTTGTTATTGACGATAATGTCGAGTAACTACGTGCACTGTTCGTGTTAAAAATGATCCAGTGAACTAATGAATGAATGAATGAATGAATGAAGATATTAAGTTCACATCACTATCACTATCACATCACATTAACGCCACTAATAAAATCACAGATGGGATATTTAATGACAGCTGATGAGCTAGCTTTAAATATCCGTATGCATGTTAATATCGCGAAAATCTTCCAACCAATTTGCGTTTTTCTTCTTTACGTTATGACAATTTGCGTCTTGCGTTTCATTCTCGCACCGCCTACACCAGGCTGAATATAAGCACGTTGAAACAACCAACTTTTCGCTAAATCAACCATTCGTGAACCAACAACACGCCAGTAAACATTTTCCTTGAGCGATCAGCAGTACATGTGATGGATTCCGAAATGAAAAATGTAAATGAGAGTTTCGCACGAGGCATGCACGAGCTAGGCATGATTGCATACAATTAAACATGATTTACGAAAAGTGCCTGTCTGTATTTCATGCTAGCTACACGCAAGATATCCCGACTCGCTGAGACACTTTTTAATGGTAGCAGCAGCGCCTCTAGCGGAGAAACAGTATGTTGAGACCTTTTGCGCGAATCGGCTACTAGAGAACCGGGAAAGTACATTAGATCGTTAATAGGCTAGCGGTTTATAAATTACACCGTTAATGGACGGGACTGTTAATATATTACATTGCTAATAGATTATCCATTGATGGATTAGATAACTAATCGATTGAGCAAGAACTGAATTTGTTTATCAAAGGTGGTGTGTCCCCCGTTGGCACTATTACAACCTCGCACACTGCGCCACCTACTGATCGGCCAGGTCCCTACTCCCTAGTAGTTTTTACGCAAGAAAAGACAAGAGCGTGTCTAATAGCACTGACCGATATAACCGGACATGCCCTGATTAAGAGAAATTATATCGAATTGAATCAAGAAGTTAATGCAGACAATTGTTTTCGCTGAGTAAAGCGATACAGGACACACTGCCTTTACTTGCTTTCGGAAAATCTTCCCTGAAAACTCCCTACCTGGAAACTTAGCGTGAAATTACTTAACGTAAAATAAACTTTTAAATCATTTATTCGAGCCACAGATTCTAAGGCATAGTCTCAGTCCTTACTGTAAAACGGTCGAAGTAGACCTTAGTTAGTAAACCCTTTTTGCATTAATGCATTAATGCAACACATTCTTAACAAACCCGCGATCGGATGATTCACCGGTATTTATTTACGATGCTAATAAATTAATGGGTTAATTTACGAATAGTTGGATTAACCGTAAATGCCCCGTACTGCCATCGCACAAAAATGAGTTATCAATTAACCTGTCAACATAAATTCACTCTTAATAAATTAAATACAAGTAACGAATTGCGCTTAATTAATTATACTTTTAATTGTTCAGTCATTACTGGATTAACCATAAATTATCTATAGTTAAAATTTAGCGGTTAATTGACGGTTAACGACAGTTTGAAATTACTACACGATAACTCAACAATGGCTGCCGTGGTGATGTCCACTATACTATAACTATGAGCGTTTCGTAATTTTCCATCGACAGACGGCAGGTTTAAGTTTTAGATTTTACTTGGCGGGGAAGGAGGAATGGCAAGTCATTGTATATGGCTTTAATGAATTATGAACGTGATTACACTTTCTCCCCAAAGTGGCCGTTTATAATTGAACGTCGCCGGGCGCATATAAATGGCTGCAATATTTCACGTTGTGCTATTATTGTCGGTTAAACTATAGGCATCATTAGGCTACACGAAACCTCCATGATTCTAAAATACGTCAGCCGTTTTTGAAACACACGTTCGAATTTATTTTTTTATTGCTATTGAATAGGTTAATAAGGTGTTTCGAACGATTCTACTAGCACTATGGGGGAGAGGGTTCTAACACACCGGGTTATCGGCAAATTTTCCAATCGCAACGAGTTCAATGATATCTCATATCTCACTGATATTCTGATTTCGTTTTTCTCTGATTAGAGAGTTTTTCTTGAGCTTCATAAAATCATTGCGTCGTTGGAATCGGATAGCGATATATGTAACACACACACATGCGCGCACCTACCCTTAACGACATATACGTTGAGACTATACAACTGAAATGAATTACAAAGACGTCGTGCAATGGTGACGTAATCTGAATGTGGTCGCAACCCGCCTGTATACGCTTTTATTGCCGACACCTGCAAATCAATTTTGTTATAAGCTCACATGTTTAATAAAGGAACTATATGCGCAGCTGCTAATGTCGAGATGTAAGCGGCAGTGTTCGCAAACACGATGCGTGGCTTCGCGTGATCGCACCGAGAGGTAGCGAGTGTGTCAGCATTATAGATCGAACTACGTCATCCACATTGCCTCACGAACGACGCGCATGATCCTGCACGTAAAATAATTCTGCCACAGTTAACGAGACATTTAACACAAAATAAAGTTTTTTCCAGTATCCGTTACTCGGGGAGAATAGATGATAAAAACTACGAGAAACACCGTATCCGTGTGTGTCAAAGGAAAGTGATATCAAACGCGAGTTCAACAGCGTCGAGCGGAAACTGAGACGGTTGCAGTCGAAGATAAAAGAAGTCGCGACTGTTACCGACGTGTGGGCGAGTAGGGTAATGGCCGCCGCCGACGAAATACGAGGAGTACAAGGTTCTATCAGTCCACCTTGGTGCTATGAAAGGAACGAACGGCGATAGTTCCAACGGCATTCGAAAACAAAATGTTAGGAACGACGGCAAGCGTGGGGGAATGCTCGCGGTAATACTCCCGCATAAAAAACCACATCGACCAGAATAAAGAGTAAATAATAGAGATCTCTATTATGTACTCTTGTTCAGAATGGAACCTGACGTTACGCCGACGAGAAGCATAGTTTACCGGGCGGCGTCCGCGACGCTGGGCTCTTATGGACCATGAGCGAAAACGAACTCTTTATACTCGGTGATTCGATTATACACATGATTCGGTGCGTGGCAAAATTGTTTCTAGGCAACAACCGTGAAACGGTAACTCACAGCCGTTCTCAGGGGTTATGCAAGAGCGCCAAATGGATGTGAAATAATGCAGCGTTCCTCGTGCAAAGGAAAGGTCAGAGGTTCGACGAAACGAGCCTGTCAGTGAGAAAGCAACATACACAAGCTACGTAACGACACTGCCGAAGGCGAGCGAGTCCAATGTGGAACGCAAGACAAGCAAGGAAGATGCGAAGAAAAATGTTGGAGAAAGCAGACTGCTACATAACAGTAGAGGCGACCAGTGAAGCCTTCCGAAGGCCTTCAGATATTCAAATGTACCTAACAATGGCGTTCGGACGTTGGTTTAGACGTTTAAACTGGGCACGGGCGGGCCGACGGCACGTGAAATCCGATCTACCACAATTGCCAACCTATGCTAATGCACATAAAACGGCGCTCGGACGTCGGTCGCCGTTGACTGCCAAGATAATTTTCTTCGGCCGATCTTATACATTCAAACTAGACACGGGTGGGCCGACGGCACGTGTGCATGGTAAAATCCGATCGACAAAATTCGCTTTGCTCGCAGCATCGCGCCACGATCGCCAAGCTATGCTAAGGTACATAAAAACGGCGCTCGGACGATGGTCGCCGTTGACTGCCAAGATCATTTTCTTCGGCTGATCTTATACATTCAAACTAGACATGGGCGGGCCGACTGCACGTGTGCATGGTAAAATCCGATCTACAATATTTATTTTGTTTGCAGCATCGCGCCACGATTTTCAGAATGAAATCCAGATCGACAGTCTGTACGACTGACCGTCTAGTTAGCTTGCTGTTTAACTATTCGTAGTGCTAAACGGCTACCTAGCAAGCTGCTAACTGGGCAAGTGAAATACACTTCTATATACATGCACGCGCGTGCGCGCGCACACACACACGCACGCACGCACACACACACACACACAGCCTTTGATAAGCCGAGGTGTCAATCAGTGTGACAAGTGTCAAGTGATAGTAACACTTACAAAGTAAAAAAAAACTAATGAATATCATATGATACAGGATATCGATTCAATATATGAGCTCGCCTATTTACATATTCACGTCCCATA
>NW_014577090.1:228089-229207 GCF_000485595.1 Priapulus caudatus | reverse complement strand
CCCTCCTCTCTCCTCCTCCTCTCCTCTCCTCCTCCCATCTCCTCCTCCCCCCTCCCCCTCATCTCTCCTCCTTTCCTCCCCTCATCCTCCCCTCTCCTCCTCTCCAATCGTCCTCCTCTCTCCACCTCTCCCCTCCTCCTCACCTCTCCTTCTCTTCCCTGATCTCCCCTCCCGCCAGAATTAAACACGTCTGGCGGGCAGCTGATGGCTTCATGTTGTTAGGACGTAAACTGACACCGATCGCGCGCGCTTACCGCAAGCGATAACGGTGACATCTATAATTGCACCAGTAATGAATAATTGAACGACGCAAAGACGGACATTTTCTCCGACACACGAGAAAGAGGAAAAACGCGTGCTTCGTAGTGTGGCGAACGCGAGAGCAAATCCGGATACGCTCGATGTCATTACAAGTGCTCTCGCGCTCTCTCGCTCTCTCTCGTTCTCGTTCTCTCTCTCTTGCGCGTTCTCTCCACCCGCCTATCCGTTCTCTCTCTCTCTCTCTCTCTCTCTCTCTCTCTCTCTCTCTCCCTCTCTGTCTCTCTCCGTCTCTCTCTCTCTCTCTTTGTTGTCTCTCTCGAGTCACTTGCAACTTGCATGCATGCGTCGAACTAGGATTCCTTTCACCGGTTCGATCGCGAGACGGCGTCGCACAATTTGCCCGCAATTGAAAATCACATCGATCGTGCGCGCTGCGGTCCGTTTCGGGTATTTCGCTCGCGCTCAAAAATCACATCGATCGGGGCGCTGAGTTCCGTTTCGGGTTCTGCGTGTTATGCGCGAGGTACACGTGCGGATAAACAGTGATCGGTCAGCGAGCTGGTAAGCTCCCGTCGCCTCCGTCATCCACGGCTGCCGCCGACGACGACGACCACGACCACGACGGCGCTCATGGCTGCGAGAGGCACTCTTCAAATATTTGATCGGGGAAAAAATTATTCATATTTTATTTTGATTGCGCATACACACGGCGGAGAGATTGATTCATGCCGGAGAGATTTATCGGAAAGTGTCGTCGTCCGTTTCTCGGTCTCGATCCGTCCGCCCCCGTCATCAGTGGACAAACACACACACACACACACACACACACACACACACACACACACACACACACACAC
>NW_014577090.1:217292-222035 GCF_000485595.1 Priapulus caudatus | reverse complement strand
CAGAAACACACGCTCACGCGTACATGAGTTGTAGAAACGATGACATAGAAACACACGCTCACGCGTACATGAGTCGTAGACACGATGGCACAGAAACACACGCTCACGCGTACATGAGTTGTAGAGACGGTGAGTGGATCGCGTCGTCTCTATACGGGAGCGTGTCTGTGTGGTAGATATATGTAAAGAAAGGGCCGTACTGCCTGCCCTTTCAGATCTCTATACCCGCTTCTCTTTCTCTCGCGCTCTCTTTCTCTCTACCTCTATCTTACACGCTTTTCGCGCCTGCTCTTTCTTTATTTATCTATCTTTCTGTCACTCCAGCGGGCTCGGGGTTCTCCGCTCTCTATTTCGCTATTTCTCGCTATTTTTCCTCGCGCGCTTTATCTCGCTCGCTCTCACTCTCCCTCCCTCTCCTCTCACCCTCCCCATCTCTCCCGCTCATGATCTCACCCTCTGCTAGCATAGCGCGCTACGCGTGAATCCGTGATGTTTGCATTTATCATATAGAAGCTCGGCAACGCGCCTCTTTGCTTAATGCAGTTACGCGCCAATCCACGTTTTCCCTCCTCATAAATATAAGAAATGCGATCGCGTCAAAGAGTCATCTAACACGCTAATTCTCGCCGCACTGCTCCCCGCGCATGCAGCGCCGCACAGCGGGCGGCGATCACCACCACCACGACCACCACTTCCGGCGCGCATATTAGAATACGAAATGGCCGACCGTCAAAAAAACAAGAAAACACCAATTCCGTTTGAGGTTGCCGCCTGCCATTCTCAGAGGTTTCCGCGTCCAGATACGTTAATCTGTGTGAAGAACACTCCCGGGCTTTGACGATGACTAATTTCGCGTTCGCGTGCGTTTATTTACTCAATGAATATCGATTGGTGTGCTAGCGCACCCGCGGACGCCGACACTGTCAAAGGCAAACCGCAAATTGGTGCTGTGGCGTCTGAGAGCGTGAATGAGAGAGCGATGGTGATAATGTGTCAGGGGAGTGGTGGTACTTACATCGAACCGCTACGCCCTTACGCACGCGCATACGCACACGCATGTACACACGCACGCGCATACACGTACGCGCATACACACGCACGCACGCACGCACGCACGCACACAACACGCACGCAGGCACGCACGCACGCACGCACGCACGCACGCACATCACGCATACACGCACGCGCATACACACGCACACGCACGCGCATACACACGCACACGCACGCGCATACACACGCACACGCACAACAAGCACGCACGCACGCACACACGCACACACATGTACACACACACGCATACACGCACGCGCATACACACACGCACTCTTCTTATTCTTCTACTTCTGTTTCGGCTTCTTCTATTTTTTCTTTATCCATTATTTGGCTCGGGCTCACTGGGACATACTCGCCCATTATAGCACTGAATGGCAATTACCCCACAGCGACCACTCTGACTGACTGACGCGACGCCGGGGGAGGTCACTGCCAGAGTGATTTCTGTCCTCGGGGTTTCTCCCCGCCCCGCTCCCCAATACTGACGCGGGCCCGCCATTTTGCGTAGTCATTCGAGCCACGTGAGATTCACGGTCCCCGATGATGACAGCAAGGTTGTTAGCACTTGATTAAATTCACTGTAGCTCTGATTGGGGATTGAATTCACAGCCTTCGTCATGAAATTCAGATGCGTTAGCCATTGAACCATCGAGCCGTGTCTAACCCTCATATAATACATTGACCAACATATAATTCTCATATATATATTTTTGAATTCTGCCGCCGCTTAAACAATGCCAATGTTTTAGCCATGAGATTTTATTGAAGCCTGGGGTTGCAGATTGTAAAAGTAGAAGACCATGTATTCTAGTTTATTAAAGTTTTCCTACAAAATCAGGGGAGGCAATCACCCCTACATTCGGGGGCTGCAGACATGTAGACTGGATGGTCAAACCAAATCAGACCAATTTAGGTATAATGCTGGCAATCATTCAGAATTTCCAAGATAGCAATGCTGACTTTCGGTAGAAATAAGAAGAAGCAGTAGAAGAAGAAGAACGTGAAAAAGAACAACAACAACAAGAACAACAACAAGAACTTTGCTATTGTGTATCATTCAACGCATAGGGGGCGCGAAGAGCGAAACAATACATCATGATAGAGTCATAGATAGAAGCCGTGAAAAATATGAAGAATAGCTAAGGAATATATATATATATATATATATATATATATATATAATATATATAAAGTTTACAGCTGTTGCATCGTCATGTTTGTAAGGAGCGTTTACGGATGATATTTCAGGATGTCATTCACTCTCGCGGCGGCTGCGTATACCCGCGAGTGAATAAAAACAAATAATTATTATCTAAGTTCATTATCTAGTTTTGGATTCACACGCGATATACCGAATATAAGCCGCGCTCTACTATCGCGCGCTCTCTCTTTCTCTCTCTCTCTCTCTCTCTCTCTCTCTCTCTCTCTTCCCCAGCGCTCGTTTTATTATCACCCCATCAGCGGTTGACGGCCGGTCATAAAAGCACATTGTTAACCGTGATCCAGATATTATGCGCTCGAGTCGCATTCGTTTCGTATTGGCACCGAACAAAGAACTCTGTCGATCTCGCAATGCGTATATAAGAGCACTGCTGCACGTAAACCTAGATAGAATAAAGTAACCTAATACGAGAGTAGGGCACTCCTGCGCTCGCGGTTACATTATTGCATGCATCTACAATTTAAAATCTAAAATCAAGTTAACGACAGTTGTACGCGGAAACGCAAAAGCTGATACGTTGATAATACTCGTCATTGCTAATGAAACTCCACCGTAAACCAGACCGAATCGGCTGGTTTCATGCCAGACGGGTATAATGGGGCGCGCATGGCAAGCCGAGATTGATATCGGCTAATTATATACTGATCGTGATGGCTGGTGCGCGCGCGCGACCACACGCACAGCCCCCGCGCGCGCGCGTAGGCCTATATAGCAGACGACGCAGAAGACACACGAGCATTCTTACGGCGATGATGACTACCGGCTGTATTTACGCGGCGAGGAGAAAGTGATATTCGCCGTAATGGTGATTTGAGACGAGGGCATCGTCAGTCATCGTGTCCGTCGGCAGCTCGTGTCTGCATGCGCGGCTGGTCCTCGGCGTGGAAGGCGATCGATTAAACAGAGCGCGTTCGTATTCCGATTGATGGGTTCGTGGAATTAGTTTTAAATTGATCGACTTAAGAGTTACCTGCGTGTTGGTTGATGGAGCACGTTAGACGGAGAGAGGAATTTCTTTCACAATTTAGACTAGTACAACACCGATGGCAGAGTAATGCAGCTCAGATACAGAAGCAGGAAGGAGAGAACGTCTAGGAGAGGGAGAGAGAGAGAGGAGACGGAGAAAGAGAGAAGATGCTGAGAGAGAGAGAGTCATATAAGTGCCCCCCCCCGCACACACACTCTCGTGCGTGCACTCTCTCTTGTACGCATGCATTTTCTCCCTCTGTCTGTCTACTAGTGGGCATGTGCGTTCGTGTGTTCGTGCGTGGGTGCGTGCATGCGCGTGGAAAAGCGTGGATGTGTCCACTGTTTGTCTGCCTCTATGTCTGTGTCCGTTTGTTTGTCTGTTTTTATCGCTTTCTCCTTTATATAACAACATTTATCCATCTATCCATCTATCCCGGACGCTCGGATGCACGCATGCACACAGTCTTCTTTTCTGTTCACTTAATCTTTCTTGACTGTCCGGTCATTTTGTTCGCACACAGCCACACAGATCTCACAAGCGCATGCGCGCTTCCCTCTTCACCTCCGACGATTCGCGAGAGTTCAAAAGGTGAAAACCCGATATTCGTCGATAGCGATTAGCAAGCCTATAACAGGCATTATTTTCTCTATATAAACGGCCCAGTAGGATTATAACGACCTCAATATTGACTCGCGCGCACTAAGAACCGCGGTACGAGCGTACTCTTGGGAGCTCGTAAGAAAATGCCGATTGATTTGGGAAATTAATTTCGTTTCGTGTTCGGCCATTAAACCTATCGATTCGAGGCGAGGTCTCTCGAACAAAGAGCGCTATATGCTGCTGGACGCGCTTACTGGGAATTGATTCGCCTTGTGTTTATGGACGTGCTTACCGTTGTTAACCTTGAAATCGAGAAAAATTGCATGCAGGAACGATAGAATGAGGGGGCGGAGAAAGGGCGAGAGAAAGAAAGTTACAAACAGAATGAGGGCTGGAACGAGAGGATGATAGAGAGCGAGAGAGAGAGAGAGAGAGAGAGAGAGAGCGGAAGAATGATTGAGTTAGGCAGTGAAAGACAGAGAGTGAGAGAGCGACAGATAATTGGATACAGAGATAGATAGAGAAATTGTATGTGTGAGAGAGAGGTGTGAGAGAGAGAGGAGAGGAGAGAGAGCGAGAGAGTGAGGGAGAGAGAGAGAGAGAGAGAGAGAGAGAGAGAGAGAGAGAGAGAAGACAGAGAACGGAAGAATGATTGAGTTAGGGAGTGAAAGACAGAGAGTGAGAGAGCGACAGATAATTGGATACAGAGATAGATAGAGAAATTGTATGTGGGAGAGAGAGGTGTGAGAGAGAGAGGGGAGGAGAGAGAGCGAGAGAATGAGGGAGAGAGAGAGAGCGAGAGAGAGAGAGAGGGAGAGAGAGAGAAGACAGAGAACGGAAGAATGATTGAGTTAGGGAGTGAAAGACAGAGAGTGAGAGAGCGACAGATAATTGG
>NW_014577090.1:209643-215155 GCF_000485595.1 Priapulus caudatus | reverse complement strand
CATCTTCGCGCGAAAGCCCCCGCCCGGTCTCTCTCGCTCTCTCTCTCCTCTTTTGGCTCTTTCTCCTTTGCTTCTCTATCTCTCTCTCCTCTGAAAACAACTCTCTCTCTCTCTCTCTTTCTATTCTTATCTCTTCTCTCATCTCTCCGGAGGCGGCGCTCGTCTCTCTCTCGCTTTCTCGTCTCTCTCTCTCTCGCTCTTCGCTCTCTCGTTCTCTCTCTCCTCCCTCTCTCTCTTTCACTCTCGTCATCGGAGCTTTCGTTAGATAGACTGAGTCGTTATACAAACATGTTTCTTCCTTAAGCAGATAGATAAGTAAAGCGTGGCTAGTCGTACAGTGAGTAGGAATAGGGTGCAGGTGTGGTCTCACCCTATTCCCTGGGAATGCGCGTGTGATCCCTCACCTAAGTACAGGATGTAGAAACAAGCAAGCAGACTTGTCCCCTCCTCCCTCACGCAAGGAAAAGAGCGAGAAAGGAAGATCTGTGAGCCGCGTCCCTACCTAACTTTCGACTCCCTCCTATTCTCTTTCCTTCCTCCCCCTTCTCTTCCCTCTCCTTCCCTGCTTCCCGTCCCTTCCCTATCTCTCCTCTCCTCCCCTCCCACTTCTGCCCCTTTCCTTCTCTTCTCTCCCTCCCCTCCCCACTTCTCTCCTCTCTTCTCCCTACTCCTCTCCCGTCCCCCCTACTCATCTTCCCTCCCTACTCCTCCCCTCCTGCCCGTAACACGCCGTCTCCCCCTCCTCGCCTTCTCACTCTCCCCTCCTCCCTAACTCCTCGTCGCCGTCTCCTCGGCACCATAAATCCTCCCCTCCTCCCTACTTCTCTCCAATCCTCCCTACTCCTCTCCCCTCCTTCCCCGCTTCCCCACTTCCCCTCCCTCCCCCTTCCCGCGCCGATGGTTTCTCCCCTCGTCACGATATTTGGACATCAGCGAGATTAGTTAAATTACTGGCTGACTGGGCTCGGTCCAGTGCTGCTCGGTGATGCTGGCTCGTTGTTTGTGCCGGGAAACGGGACACGGGGGGGTTGTTGTAACAGCAATCTGAAACCTGCAACTAATCTCAATCGCGCCGGCGGGGGGAGCGGAGGGGGGTAGGGCTTGATTGGAAGATGTATCGGCGTGTAAGGGGGATGAACGACCCGCGCTTGGGCCAAGGTGTGAAACATATGGAGGGTATTACGACGCGAAGCCGATGGCAGCGGCTACTGGCGAAGCAGCCGTTTTTAAACCGGCACAGGGCTGTGGTAAGGTACACTTGGCAAAGAGGTCCCGTACAAGGTGGTACCAGCGGCCAAGCACAACCATGACATCGAGGCGGGCACACAACGGACGGCTGGCGGAGCTAGGCGGGCCGCTACAAGGAGGCACGGCCCGTACAAGGTAGGATACCCAAACAAAGCCGCGTAGAGAAGCGGCACGGCTCTGTAACAAGTGGCCAGCAACCAGTAAACAGGCAGGCACGCCCGTACAAGGCGGGCACGCCCGTACAAGGTGGGTACACCCGTACAAGGCGGGTACGCCCGTACAAGGCGGCGTAAGCACCGTAGCAAGGCGGTGACACCGTACACAGGCGGGTACAATCGTAGCAAGGATGGTACACCCCCGTACAAAGGCCGGCACGCCCCTACATAGGCGGGTAACCAATCGCCTACGAAGGTGGCTGCCAACCCGTATACAAAGGTGGGGGGCTGGCTGATGGAAGCCATGTAGGAACTCAATTCCCCGAGCGAACGTGCGCGCCAGCGGTTAATTGCGCGTGATCTCATTAATGACTCGATTAATTATTTTCGTTCTGCTTCTGTCTCCGCTGCTGTATATCCATGCGGGGATGCTGCCACGTACACGTGTGTCATGCTGCTAGCGTGCGTGTTCGGAGGCTGTGAGTGATCCGAGAATGGAGATGGGATGGATTTAGCAACGTGAAGGGCTGTGGAGGGAGAGAAGAAGCGGCGGAGGGAGGAGATGGGGAGGAGAAGGACGGAGCGGGAGGAGGAGATCGAGGCAGCGAAGAGCGAGCGCTGGGCGGGGAGGAGAGAAGAGAAGAGCGAGCGGAAGGAAGAGAAGGGAGAGGGAAGCGGAGAGAAGGCGAGATGAGAACTTGTGGAGCAGGAGAGATACGAAGAAGGGACGGGAAGCAGGGGAGGAGAGATGGAGCACTGCAAGGGAGAGAGCAGAGATAGGGCGAAAGGGAGCAGTGATAGAAGTGTGGGTTGAGGGCAGTGGAGGAGAGAGGATAGAACAGCGGAAGGCGTCCGCGACGATGAACACAGGGCGCCCGGTAATGTTACAGCACGCTAGCTGAGCTATAACCAGCAGCGCCGTGCTTGCTGCGGGGCTAGCTTGTCCGGGATGCTAAATGCAGCCTGCAACGGCCGCCCCCTAGGTAACCCATTCCGCGAGCGTCTCGACGCACACCCAGAAGTGTGAACCCGGCGGCGGCGAGAGAACGGATGGGCTGCTCAAGGAAGAAGCGACCCCCTGAAGCAATACTCTTCGTTTGAAACCTGAGAGAGATTTTTCGGCGGTGCTGTGTAATCGGCGGCTAAGACGGTCGACAGCTTACACTCTGGTGCTCTGTGCTGTTGCAATGTCGGCAGAGGGCGCGTAAGATCGGTATCTGGCGGCGGCTATTAACGCCTAGCGCAGTTGCTCTGGCGAACTCTTTGGTTCGTCGCTGCAACCTGCAACCGCATGCGATCGTCGGAATGTGGCCGCGTGTTGCGCACACATTCTAATCTCGAAGCAATTTGGGAGCGATTGGACGCCGGACGGCTCCAAGTCGCGGCTTGCCGCTCCAGATAATCAAGCAAGTTTGATTCTCTTGGCAACAATCACTCACACACACCAGCGACCCACAGAATCGGCTACGGTTCAGTTGCACATTCTCCCTCAGAAGACCGTAGGCGATTTCAGCTGCGACAGTCTTTTACAGCCCGATTTCTGGAATCGCTGTAGGTGCCGGATGACAAACAGGTGACGCAAGTCTGCCTAATTAGCTTTAAGTTGGAACCACACAGGAGCCGACGGCGCCCGGGTAGATGTGGCAGATGGAAATACCGAGCCTGGGCTTCACCGTTCTACTTTCCTAGGGTTAATAACCGTGTGTCCATTGACTGCCTTTCGGCCCTGTCCGTGGAGTGGGTCTTCAAGGGGGTCTCGTGAATCAGACGCGATAGGAGATAAACAATAGTGTTCTATACGTGCTTCAATATGGCATTTTCTCGGGGAGGGGACTCCATAGAGCGCGAAGCCAATCTCAGCTGGAGGGGTCTCATCGACTCTAAAAAAAGGAAACGGGCGAAAGAATAGCCACTGGTCTATTTAGTTGGTGTGAAGGACGCTGCTATTTAGTTGGGCGAGAATGGGAAGGTCTATTTAGTGCATGGCGGAGGGGAGGGTCTTATTTAGTTGCGGGGGGGGGAGGGGGAGGCTCTTGATTAGTTGGGGTGAGAGGGGAGGGCTCTATTAGTGCTTAGGGCGGAGGGGGTGCAGGGTCTATTTAGTTTGGGAGGAGGGAAGGTCTTATTAGTTGGGGGAGGGAGGAGGTCTATTATACGAATCTGGGAGAGGACGTCCTATTTAGGTTGAGGGAGGGGCAGGTCTATTTATTTGGTGCGGACAGAGAGGTCTAGTTTAGTTTGAGGGAGGACATGTCTATTTAGTTGGGACGGCGAGAGGGTCTATTAGCCCGCAGGTGTTGGGATTCCTCGGCAGATACCAGGGGAGGAGATGGGTGTAGGCTAAAGGATGTGACGCTTAGGAAGTAGGCGACTTGCAAAATAAGGGAGATGAGAGAGAGAGGCGAGAGCGAGAGCGAGACGGGAGAAAGAGAAGAAGATGTCTGAGAGGAGTAGGAGAGTGAAACGGATATCAGAGAGAAATGCGGAGAGAGAGAGAGAGAGAGAGAGCACGGAGGAGACGGAGAAAGAGAGAAAGATGCTGAGAAGAGAGAGAGATTAGAGAGAGAGGAGACGGAGAGAGAGAGGAGACGGAGAGAGAGAGAGGAGACGGAGAGAGAGAGGAGACGGAGAGAGAGAGCGAGAAAGAGAGAGAGAGGAGACGGAGAGAGAGAGGAGACGGAGAGAGAGAGAGGAGACGGAGAGAGAGAGGCGACGGAGAGAAAGGAGACAGAGAGAGACAGAGAGAGAGAGAGAGAAGGAGAGAGAGAGAGAGAGCGAGAAAGAGAGAGAGAGGAGACGGAGAGAGAGAGAGAGAGAGAGAGAGAGAGAGAGAGATATAGGAGACGGAGAGATAGGGGGAAGCCACGGGGAGCTAATAAATATTGACCTCAAAACAGGAATACGTAAATGACATGTGCGTCAAACAGCAGCGTTAGGAAGCGCACATAACATACATACGTACATACATGCATACATACATGCACACATGCACGCACGCACGCACGCGCGCAGACAAGCACGCACACTCAAACAAACGTTTTTAATTCGACTTAACTCGACGCCGCTATAATGGCATCGACGTGCCGGTAATCTAGCGGGAGACAATGTATCATCTATCTGTCTGCGCCGCACAGATCTCAGCAGAAATCGCAGCGTAACCGTATTATCAGTGTCGGCGAGAATCGAATCGTACTTAGTCGAAAAATAAAACCCTATTCATCTTCGCGGCGAGTTTTTTTCTACGCGACATCGATATTTTTCCGGCGCGACGCTCTGTTAGGCGCATCGTAATGTTTTCTTGAAGCGCTTCGATAGATGCATTTGCGCGTGTTCGCCGCGCCGAGAGATGGGTCAGATAGCTACAGATAGTCCTGATACCCGCACGCGCCGACGCCAACGCCGACGCCGACGCCGATGATGAGGATGATGATGATGATGCTGCTGCTACTGCTGCTGCTGCTGCTGCTGCTGCTGCTGCTGCTGATGATGATGATAATGACAACAACACTGATGAGGACGATGAGGACGATAATGATGACGATGATAATAATAATATTAACGACGATGATGACAATAAAGATGACGACGACGACAACGAAGCCTCCGACGGTAATCATAAGGAAAACAACAACAACAACAAAACAACAACAACAACAACAACAACAACAACAACAACAACAACAACAACACCAACAACAACAATAACACCGTCTTTGGCGCTGACAACGACGACGATGACAATGATAATCGACGCCGATGACGACAATGATGACGATGACTCCGACGATGACGATAGGCGCCGTCACCGCGATCTGCGACGACGCGGGCGGCTCATGATAACTACTCCATCGTTTCTCGACTCGTCATCGATTTATGCGAAGTTTTCTATTTCAGCGGCTCTCCCCCTCCCCCTCCCTCCCTCCTTCCCTCCCTTTCTCTCTTCCGCGCGCGCACGGTCCCGTACTATCGCTGGAGGTGTCGCGCCGGGACGCGCGATGCTATTAGGATTTCTATCGAGGAGAAAGAGGAGGAAGGGAAGAGGAGGAGGAGGAGGAGGAGGAAAAGAGGAGGAGGAGGAGAAAGAGAAGGAGGAGGAGGAGGAGGAGGAA
>NW_014577090.1:206030-209633 GCF_000485595.1 Priapulus caudatus | reverse complement strand
GAGAGAGAGAGAGAGAGAGATATAGGAGACGGAGAGATAGGGGGAAGCCACGGGGAGCTAATAAATATTGACCTCAAAACAGGAATACGTAAATGACATGTGCGTCAAACAGCAGCGTTAGGAAGCGTACATAACATACATACGTACATGCATGCATACATACATGCACACATGCACGCACGCACGCACGCGCGCAGACAAGCACGCACACTCAAACAAACGTTTTTAATTCGACTTAACTCGACGCCGCTATAACGGCATCGACGTGCCGGTAATCTAGCGAGAGACAATGTATCATCTATCTGTCTGCGCCGCACAGATCTCAGCAGAAATCGCAGCGTAACCGTATTATCAGTGTCGGCGAGAATCGAATCGTACTTAGTCGAAAAATAAAACCCTATTCATCTTCGCGGCGAGTTTTTTTCTACGCGACATCGATATTTTTCCGGCGCGACGCTCTGTTAGGCGCATCGTAATGTTTCTTGAAGCGCTTCGATAGATGCATTTGCGCGTGTTCGCCGCGCCGAGAGATGGGTCAGATAGCTACAGATAGTCCTGATACCCGCACGCGCCGACGCCAACGCCGACGCCGACGCCGACGCCGATGATGAGGATGATGATGATGATGCTGCTGCTACTGCTGCTGCTGCTGATGATGATGATGATGATGATGATGATAATGACAAAAACACTGATGAGGACGATGAGGACGATAATGATGACGATGATAATAATAATATTAACGACGATGATGACAATAAAGATGACGACGACGACAACGAAGCCGCCGACGGTAATCATAAGGAAAACAACAACAACAACAACAACAACAACAACAACAACAACACCAACAACAACAATAACACCGTCTTTGGCGCTGACAACGACGACGATGACAATGATAATCGACGCCGATGACGACAATGATGACGATGACTCCGACGATGACGATAGGCGGCGTCACCGCGATCTGCGACGACGCGGGCGGCTCATGATAACTACTCCATCGTTTCTCGACTCGTCATCGATTTATGCGAAGTTTTCTATTTCAGCGGCTCTCCCCCTCCCCCTCCCTCCCTCCTTCCCTCCCTTTCTCTCTTCCGCGCGCGCACGGTCCCGTACTATCGATGGAGGTGTCGCGCCGGGACGCGCGATGCTATTATGATTTCTATCGAGGAGAAAGAGGAGGAGGGGAAGAGGAGGAGGAGGAGGAGGAAAAGAGGAGGAGGAGGAGGAGGAAGAGAAGGAGGAGGAGGAATAGGAAGAAGAAGAGGAGGAGGAGGAGGAGGAGGAGGAGGAGGAGGAGGAGGTGAAAAGCACTTAGCGCGCACACGACGTTACGCGTGCGAAAGCGAGGAGAGTAAGAGCACATATTATTATTTACATCCGCCATGCATGAATACGCGACGAATGGACGCGTGACGTCCCGCGCGTATTCGTGACGTCACGCGAGTATTCGTGACGTCACGCGCGTACTCGTGACGTCACACGCGTATTCGTGACGTCACGCGCGTACTCGTGACGTAAGCGAGGAAAGAGGCGGCGCGGTCACGGGTCGTTCGACGCGTGGGCGTGGGAAATCCTTTCACCTAGAATTTACGCTGTTTTGCCGAAACTCGAACTTTGCTCGAGATTGAACGCTCGAGGATGAGTATCGAAAAACCGCATCACACCGCTCAGCGTCTGCAGCAGCTGCTCTTGGGAGATTCGCAATTGTGCCGAGCAAACACAGTTAATCAGTTGCCTACGATTACTTACGATTTACTTATACGCAATTTTATAATTTGTTGCACGTACGAGTGTCTCTCGGCGTCTTGCACGCCCATCGTACGAACATAATGCATCGACAATAGCACAGAACGCATCGATGATAGCCTGAAAACAAATGCATCTACACACGGTTTTCAGACTGGCATCAAATGTCGAGTTAAATTACAAGTTAATCCATCGCTGAGTTTATAGCTTAGCCGCACCGAATAACGAGCTGTCTAGTGTGCACTGAATGGTACTAAGCCTAACCCTATACCTCTATCTCTAGCCATAACGCTAATCCCAAACCTAATCCTAACCCTATAACCCAAATCATAAGCCTAATACTAACCCTAACCCTAACCCTAGCCTTAATCCTAACCCTATCTCCCCAACACTAATCTTAATCCGGTAAGAAAACTCCATGCCTCATGCCTCATTACATTTCTACTAAGTAAAACGATCATACAAGAACAACATCATCAACGAACAACATCATCTACGAAAACAACGATCTCAACAATTCCAGACAATATCGCGTTTTAAGCTTACATGATTATGCGCATAAGGACTCGTGCCCTAACCGCGATCAGGTTCTCTCATTAACGCACCGTGCCCGCCACGCAATCAACTATATCTTGCTAATAAAGCGTTTCGTTTGGCATTTAATAAACGCCGTCTGACGACAAAAATTGCTGAAAATTGGCATCGACCGCCAGACGGCGCGATCCATACCCTGATTGTCGTCATGTGGCGACGCGGCGAAGAACGCAGCGCTTTTTGAAAACGCACGCTCTCTCTCTCTCTCTCTCTCTGCTGTTTCTCCATTTCTCTAGCGCATTAGCTTATACTCTAAATCGCTCTCACGCTCTCTCTCCCTCGCGCGCTCTCTCTCTCTCTCTCTCTCTCTCTCTCTCTCTCTCTCTCTCTCTCTCTCTCTCTCTCTCTCTCTCTCGCTCTCTCTCTCTCTCTAAGCAACGTTCTTGCTTTCCGCATTCACAATCTGTCGTGGTTTGCTTTCTTTGTATCTTGATTTGCCTTTCTTCCTCTGATTATCTCGCTTCTGAGCGCGACTCTTTCTCTTTCATCTGCTCTTCTGCTCTCTCTCTCTCTCCTCTCTCTTTCTCTCTTTCTTATTCCGACGGCCACCGGGGTCTCGTTCGTGAAAAGTCAGTTAATTGTAAAACTGCACTGCTGCTGCGTCACTCGTTGCCGTGCGCTCTGTGCTTGCGCCGAGTGTTACAACCGCCTGAGAGCATTCGTGAGTCGATCACGATAGACGGTTGCACGCGGCGTGCGTGCGGTGCATGCGTGGCGTATTACGGAGGTCTCATAGCAGTGCCATGTTATATGTCGCCGCACTATACATGCACGAGTTGAGCCGGCACGTATACGCCTACGGTCGGCGGCCGTACATCTTATTTGTTCGTTTGCACATCACAAGAGGACAGAAGCCGATGCCGCTCTTCCCCCTATAGAATATCTTTACACAGATCACAGCGCATTAGAGAGTGTCTATGGTTTTTGGCCTTCGCTGGCTGGATACGCACACTACGCACGAGCACGTTGGCTTGGAGCGTTCAGATAAAATATTGAATGCTGAAATAAATGACGAAATGCTATTACGTACGCAAAGTCTTAATGTTTGTCTATACTCTTTTCACCTATTATTGCCGACAATTTCCTGGCAAATGCGTCCCACCAAATGTCATCTGCAACAATCGCTAGCTGCGCGCTGCACACGGACACAATAAATCTATAGTATAATATATATTTATGTGTCATGTGCAGCAGCAGCCAATGGCGGCAGACGACGCGCACATGCGCCAGCCAGCCTCATTACAGTCTGCTCTT
>NW_014577090.1:198284-203983 GCF_000485595.1 Priapulus caudatus | reverse complement strand
ACACACCACACACCACACACACACAACAACACACACACAACACACACACACACAACACACGTGGACCACACACACACACACATTACACACACAACACACACACACACACACATACACACGCACTCAACACTAACACACCACACACACAGGGCATGGCGCTCACCTCACAGACAACACCTCTCCCCCCCCACACACACAGTGACCACCACACACAATACACACACCACACACACACACACACACACAACACATACACACACATACACACACACATACACACGCACGCACACTCAAACAGTCACACACACAGTGACACAGGCATGGCGCTCACCCTCACAGACAGGGACCTTCTTCCTCTCAGTCAAGGCCCCTCCCGCTCACAGACAGGGTGGCTACTATCCCATGAAGGGCTCGTACCCTAACAAGCAACATCCTCACAGACATCATGTGTCACGCTGGGCATTTTCAGACGGGCAGTAGGCACCCAGCCGCGTCAAGGTCGACGGCAGATGGCGCTAGCATAGTTTCACAATGTCAAGACTGCCCCTGTCCTGTGGCCCTCCCTCCCCTCAGGGCTTCCTCTCCCCTCCCGCTGCTCGTACATGCCGGAGTCAGGATCTCTCGTAACGACGGGGTGAAGAAAGGTCAGCGAGCGACGCCAATGCGGAGTTAAGTGCCACGGGCGGAATATGCCTGTCGCTGACACGCAGATTCCACAACCCCGCTCGTCATGCATACATGCATGCGCGTGTACGCGTGCGTGCGTGCGTGCGCGCGCGAGAGAGAAATAATCGACGGAGTAGGCCGAAGATCAGAAATGCGGACGCACGTAATTATAGGGGTAACGGGTTATCGCCGCGGACACCAATTAGGCCGAGAGAAGGGACGGCCTGCCAGTCGATTATGGTAATCAATGGCCAGAGCTGTTTACGGGTTTTCGCCGCCCGCGCACATCGTTATGTGTCCACGTCATCGCGGCTCATTGAATAGCGCCCGTCTCGTCGCTAGAGACGCGAGCACGCACGTAGCCGAGCTGCCCTCTAGCGGTAGCTCGGCGTGCGGTCATGACGTCACGGGCGAAGGACTCTTATCGCGTTTGATTGGCGTCTTTCGCATGATTTTTAACGATATAAGAGAAGAAATCATTAGCCAAACAGCATTCGCTGGGTTATGAAAGGCTTGGCTGTTGAGGGGCGGGTGGGGTAGATAGATAATGAACGTCTATTCTGGATAGCGACTATTGTGTGTTATTTTTAATTATGTTGCTTTCATCATGTAGCTTAGTTCATGTATTCGCTGCACATGCCAAAAGCAACATAATACATGGGCAATAGCCAATATACGTGGATTTAAACGTCATTCACTGTCTAACCCTAAACTATAGCAAGGAAGCGTCCGTCCGTCCGTCCGTTCGTTCGTTCGTCCGTCCGTCCGTCCGTCCGTCCGTCCGTCCGTCTGTCCGTCCATCTGTCCGTCCGTCCATCCGTCCGTCCACCCACCCACTCATCCATCCATTTATCCATCCATCGCTCTCTCTCTCTCTCTCTTTCTCTCTCTCTCTACCTCTTTCTCTCGCTCTCGCTCTCTCTCTCTCTCTCGCGCTCTCTCTCTCTCTTTCTCTCGCTCTCTCTCTCTCTCTCGCGCTCTCTCTCTCTCTTTCTCTCGCTCTCGCTTTCGATTAGCCACGTTCTTGCTTTCTCGCATTCACAATCTGTCGTGGTTGCTTTCTTTGTATCTTGATTTGCCTTTCTTCCTCTGTATCTCGCTTTAGCGCGCTCTTTCTCTTTCTCTCTCTCTCTCTCTCTCTCTCTCTCTCTCTTTCTCTCTTTCTTACTTCGACGCCACCGGGTCTCGTTCGTGAAAGTCAGTAATTGGTAAAACTGCACTGCTGCTGCCGTCACTCGTTGCCGTGCGCTCTGTGCTTGCGCCGAGTGTACACTCGCGGCAGAGCATTCGTGAGTGCATCACGATAGACGCACGCGCGTGCGTGCGTGCATGCGTGGCGTATACGTGCGTTCATGCGTGCATGTATACGTGCCGCACATATACATGCACGCGTGACCGCACGTATACGCGCACGGTGCGCGTACATCTATTTGTTCGTTTGCACATCACAAGAGACAGAGCCGATGCGTCTTCCCCCTATAGATATATCTTACACAGACACAGCGCATTAGAGAGTGTCTATGGTTTTTGGCCTTCGCGTGGCTGATACACACACGCACAGGCACTTGGCTTGGAGCGTTTCAATAAAATATAATGCTAAATAAATACGAAATCTATTTACTACCAAAGTCTTAATGTTTCTATACTCTTTTTCACCTATTATTGCCGACAATTTCCTGCAAATGCCGTCCAAATGCTCATCTGCAACAAACGCTGGCTGCCGCTGCACCTTGCGCTGCAAACTGCTGACACATAAATATATATATATATATATATTTGTGTGTCAGTGTGCAGCTGCAGCCATGGCGGCAGGACGACGCGCACATCGCCAGCCCAGCGCTCACTTACTGCTAACACCAGCCTCCGGTGTGCAAGCCTACGGGAACATCGACTCCAATGCCACTTTATAAAACCGACTTCGCGTGAATCGGTCCAGCGAGCATTTCGTAATGTAGTGCCAGGGGGAGAGGAGGGAGGGGAGCGGGAACGGGGAGTCGCGGCGCGAGTTCGCTTATGTTATATGCATTAGATCGCGTGCCATTAGTGGTCTGTGTGTTTATACCGCTTGTCGCGAAGTTTTTTACCCATTTCTTTTGGTTATGGCGCCTGCGTCGGCAAGCGTAAGCGTTGCCGATGCAATGACGTCATTCGTCTCGCGGCACCTGCATCTTAATATTTTTTGCTAGTTCCGGCGGTCTCCGCCAGGGAGCGGGATCGGATCATAGGTTGTTATGCTGACCCACTCGTCACAACTCTGCCGATCCAGAGCCTCCATCTAATCTTGTCCGTATAACAAAGACATTGTGTCGAGAGACAAAGACCAAGAGACCTATAGAGACTTCATATTCTAAGGTATTCGATGTTGAAAGAAAGACGTCTTGCGGGTTCTAAGAGGAATGAAAGTCTCTGCGTGCAACACAGGCTTGCATAGTCGAAGCAGTTTAGATGGGTTACTTCTGAACCACATATCCTTGAGGGAAATAACTTCGTTTGAAAACGATTGAGTGACGTCTGCTTTGTACTGCATGTGTGATTTTGTCAAAGGATTGCACCGGCATAGAGCAAGATAGGAAATCGTAGTTATATGTCCTTACTAGTAACGCGATCAGTTTACGGTAGTTACTCAGTTAGTTTTGCTTGCTCAGAAAAGTAGTAAACGCACATATCAATGTAAATACTGTGCTCGAAGTGATCAAAGATACTTTGTGCTTTCAGATAAACACGACCTAGAACTCCAGACGTGGAAATTTGTCTATGGCCACGCGCGCAACGTCGCTACAGACACGCCAATGAAAATGTGAATCGACCGGTTCAATATCTTAAGTCGTTACCACCTTCACTTCTCGGCGCCGTGGTTTGCTAGCGCTTACAGACAAGAAATCGAGAGCGTCAGATTCAATCTCTGTTAGCTCGCTCACGCGCTATTGCGCATAATATTACTATCACATTAAAATGGTAACGGAATATCGACTAATGTTGACCTGACGTGCACGGTATGCGCATATGCTGCCCGCCATTCGCGCAGCGATAACGAAACCGTGTCAGACCTACAACTTTATTTATTTTTTGTCTGTTTGGCCGTTGGAAATAGACTCAATTTCCTGGTCACGCGCGCCTGACTTAGCTGTGCGTGTTTCCACCCTAGGGGCTTCGGTAGAAAATTATTGAACCAATCTAACAATCTAAACCGTAGCTGACTGAACGCGTGCTCCAGCTATTAAACTTCGTTAGACTGTAAACAGTATCGCCCACTATAAAACCGTAATGACTCCAAGCTTGTAGCTTTCCTATAGAGGCATGCCATCATATAAAATTCCTACATACATATTCGTAAAATAAATAAACCGAAACGTTGTATGAAATCAATGCCAATTTTCGGCGCATCCGCTAAAAACCGCACGCGCACGTAATAAAGCCAAATATTTTTCTGCGATTTTGGGATTTCAGTTGTTCTGTTGCTGGTGCACATGCGCAACGAAGACGTAGATTACGAGCTATTCGAACCCACTCCCGTGCAAACGTCTGTTTTAGTTTCTGCTGTGGCGTGTGATCGTCTGTTTACCATGTAAGGCGCGACAGCGGATAGATGGATGTTCGCCATTTCCGGTCACGTGATCGAATTGCAGATCCAAGCAATAGATATATGTTGCCCAGCGTTGCTTGTTTTTTTTACTTTTTGTTGCCAGGCAACGTGTTGATGCGAGATCGATCGTAAAGTCGGGAGTAAAACGACTTTAATGTTTTATACGCGGCCCGTAAATATAAGTGTTTATAGTAGTGTTTATCTCTAGGCCTCGGTTATATGGGCCGCGATGTTGGAAACACGTGTTTGCAACTTTGCGAGTCATTTACGATGCCGTAATCTTGTCGACGATTGTTGTCGTAAGGTTGAGGCACGCGATGAGAGATGATTATGTAAATGCACATGCTGCCTTAAAGGACGCACATGACCAGCGTCATGACGAAAAGAGACCGGTTGCCTTCTTAGTGAACGCTTCCTCATAAATTCCCGGTAGAATCCTTGTATACTATGGTACTGTAAACTAGTTTACTTTTTTTTTATACTACTACGTTTGAGTATGAACAAATCCTTTCGAACATAGAGACATTCGATCTTCCTGTCCCAACATAATCGCAACTCCTGCTAATTTATATTCATCCTGAGTTACAGTCGAATCAGAATAGCGTATGACCAGCTCAAAGCCTATAACAAAAATCTAGTAGGGATACCGGATTGTCACAAATTTGGTTCATATAGATAAGATTGTCATAATGTTCTCATGAACCGTCTAAGTTGAAATTCACAGACATTCTAAAGTTATATGATAACCGTAAACACCAGCCAGCACCCCAGATACTTCCGACCAGCCGAGCTATCCACGTTTCACAAACAACAACAACAACAACATCATCATCAGCATCATCAGCATCATCACCACCAATAATAACAACAACAACAACATCATCATCAGCATCATCACCACCAATAATAACAACAACAACAACATCATTATCAGCATCATCACCAATAATAACAACAACAACAGCAGGAGTAGCGGCAACAGCAACAAAAACAAAAGCAACAGTAGCAACAACTACAGCAACAGCAGCAGCAGCAGCAGCAGCAACAACAACAACATCAACAACAGCAGCAGCAACAAAGCAAGAACAAAGCGTTGTATGGGTCAAGCCAGCGCCTCTAGGACTCTAGAAGGCCAAAAGCCTTGCCAGACGCCGCAGCTGTCCTCGCGACATTGATCGACTTTGAAGACGACACAGCTTCTCCAAAGAGCTATTATAATCATTCGATGAATCTTTTTCTTGCTCGTTACTCGCACTCTCGATCCGTAATGCCGTCGTGCGTGCTAAAGCGAACACGCCGCAGCCGAGGAAAGAGAGACAGAGGGAGAGGAAGAGAGAGACAGAGACGGAGAGAGAGGGAAATAAAGCGAGAGAAAGAGAGAGCGAGAGAGAGAAACAGAGAGAGCAAGAGAGAGAAAGAGAGAGAAAGAGAGAGAGATATATATATATAT
>NW_014577090.1:194371-198274 GCF_000485595.1 Priapulus caudatus | reverse complement strand
CGTGCGTGTCGTCGTCGTGTCGTGTCGTGTGTGTGTGTGTGTGTGTGTGTGTGTGTGTGTGTGCGCGTGCGTGCGTGCGTGCGTGCGTGCGTGCGTGCGTGTGTCGGTGTGAATGCGTGTTGTGCGGGCAGCATTATAACTTCTTGGTTTCTTTAATGAGTCTTTAATACACGTAACGAAACAACTTGTACAGTACGCATGCATCTACGCAGATAGAAATTCATCACGTGATATGTATGATTCTCTGCATTAGATTTCCGAGACAAATCTATACTATTGGAATTTATTGCTTTCTCACCGGAATTCTAAGCTGTGATAAGAGATATTCGGGAACTTCAGTTTTGTTTCATCTTTGCGATTTTCTTAACGATGCGATCAGCCGTTTCTTTGCCGTGGTGAGTAAGAAGCCAACGGGGCGACTCTGGAAGTAGCCTAAAGGAGTACGTCCGGCATTACCAGCCAGGCTATAGGTTCAGTGAGCCTATACTATATAGCATGCAGCAAAATAGTCTAAATACGAGGTGAGTGTGAATTAATCCAGCCGTGTCAATTACAAAGTATTTCGTTAATGTTATAATGTTATATTTACTTAAGCAGATGTGACCAGTTTGGAAGAATTCATTCAGTATTAATAAAAGGACGAGGCGCTGCTCTAAGTTAAGATTTATCACGTTAGTTCTGTAATACAATGCAACAAAATAGTAATAATTTCCGTCCATCGGTCATTCCTTTCTTTCGTCTGTTCTACCGCCCGCCCGTCTATCCATCTATCCATTCATTCAGCCACTCGTCCATCCATCTATCCGTCCATCCATTCATCCATTCATCCTTTCATCCATCCATCCATCCATCTATCCATCCATCCATCCATCCATCCATCCATCCATCCATCCATCCATCCATCCATCCATCCATCCATCCATCCATCCATCCATCCATCCATCCATCCATTCCATCCATCCATCCATCCATCCATCCATCCATCCATCCATCCATCCATCCATCCATCCATCCATCCATCCATCCATCTATCTATCTATGTATCTATCTGTCTATCTATCTCTCTCTCTCTCTATATATATATATCTATCTATAAATACCTCACTCACTCTGTCACGCGCACCTCCTTATACGACCTTACTCTCCTTTCTGCGTCTCTCTTTCTCTCTCTCCTCCCCTCTCCTTTTCATTCTCCCGTTCACTATGTAGCACCAAAGCTATTATGACAACAGCATACACACCAACCACCGGCATTAAAGTCACATCATGCCAAGCACCGTAGAAACAGCAGGCAAATAATTACGGTAGCGAGTCGCGTAGAGACGCGAGGCAAACAGTGTAGTTACTTCTCGAGCTCGCAAATTGCGTGAGAACGCTATACGGCAGAGCGACTATAGTCCGATCACAAATCTGTTCCTCGGCGCTCGTCGTTACGGCTCCGAAGAAGAGGCTGCTTAATTCAACGGACGTGGAATTGATGCGGGATGGGGAAGATGGACGAGGATAAAAGCCCTGGCTTCTCTCTCGTTTGCTGAGTGCGGCGCGCGGTTAACTAAACGCCGTCGACTGTTTATCTCTGCTATCTGGCTTCGATTACATCTGCGGGATAACTGCGGAGAAGCTGGGACTCGAGATGGACGTGGGTTCGGCTGCTGTATGTGCGGTACGTGTGGTATACTCCGTGCAGGCTTCCTAGTCAGTGACCACGTGTACGAACGTTGCGATGGTCACCGATATATATATATATATATATAGCTCTCTCCCTTTCTCGCTCTATCTCGCACTGTTTCGTGCGCTCTCTGCCCTTCTCTATATCTCTATTCCTCTCGCCCTCGCCCGATACAACTACCGCTAAAACACACCCGATGCAGCAGATCATGGAATATTAAACAAGCCAGCTGCAGGAGAGCGCAAGTAAAGTTCGTGCAAGGAATTGTTGCAATCACTGTGTAGCTTTCGCGGCACACGGTTACCCGAAGAAGACAGACAGACAAACAGACAGACATACATATATACAGACAGACAGACAGACAGACAGACAGACAGACAGACAGACAGACAGACATGGAGTCTGTGAAGGATGCAAAGAGGGATGCAAGGAGGGGACAGGAAGTATTACTTTGGCATCAGCCAAAGAGCGCTGGAACAGGGACAAGAATGAGATACTTTTCCAGTGTATGCGTGCGCTTTAATTTTGTATTTTTCAATAGAAAGGCTTAGAACTCTTTGCAATTATTCATTTCAGAAACTATAAATTTTGCTGAATCCGACAGTCTAATCGGCTCGTACGTGATGCATTGCTGGGGCGGCCGGGAAATTTTCGAAGGAAGCCTACTTTTCCGCGTAAAATCACATTGCAAATTGGCAATTTTGAGTGTGTGCCGGAGAAAGCTTGTTTACAACAGAAATTATGGAAGAATTTTTGAGTTAACAACATATATGGAGTCACTTGCGACGTGGATTCAGAGGATGGCTGAAATAAAATTCTGCTGATTTCTGGGAATTTTTTTCGTAAGTATGGCCGCCAATGGGAAATGATTTCCCAGCGTGGTGCCAGAAGCAGAAGCAGAGAGGGAGGCAGAAGAGAAGCAGGAAGAGAGTCATGGAGACAGGCAGACAGACAGGCAGGCGACTAGCAGGCAGCTAAGAAGCCAGACAGGCAGGTACACAGGTGCGCCATTGCCAGACACGCAGACCGATGGCGCGCGCGTACGTACGCAGACGTCTGGCTGACAACGCATAAATTAAACCGCGTGCTTGAACATCAAATTATGGCTAATTAAACGTGTTCCGTGGATGATGCGAGTCTCAGCAGATAGATCGCTGTTAGTCGCCGCGGTGCATCGCGCGATGAGCACCCGGCATATTTAATTTGTTTGAGTAGCGATGAATGACGGAGGGAACAACGTCAGTTGTTAAAACATTAAATTTTGTTTAAACATTATTATTAATTTCTCAGAGAAGGCATGCGAGATCGATGCTGCACTTGATTAGCAGGCTATAAAGGTGAATGTCGGGTGCGTTTTTAGGGGGTGGTAAGGGTGATAGGGGTGGTATAGGACGGGGCGATTGTAATGCGTTAATACGCACTAACAAACATTCTGTGACATATTTCCCTGCGAGCTCCTCTCACCACACACGCTTTCACTAACTCACTACGTTCTATGCGTGAAATCGTAGCTATTTAACGGTGAAATCACTACGTTCGTGTCGACTGATCCATAACATTATGTTTTAGGAAAACGTGTGATATTTTGTCGCCGACACAATTAGTCGATCTCCTCGATGAGAAACGGGCACCGACCCCCCCGACTCGAATAATGTTTTATTAATTGCGTCGTCATGCATATTTATGATATATTCGCAATCGATTTACGCCATCGTGCTCATCATTGCCACGCGCGTGTATCCCGCGCGTGTATAGCTATTTACGCGTGCACATGTCGTGCGTCGGAAGCCCCTGTAGCTTTAAGATGACCAGTGTCGGTTTCCTACCCTGCCGTCGGGCGGCTATACTGTACGGACACTAGCCGCATGAATCTGGGTTACTACTATAAACAACCCGTTAGCGCGGCTTCTCGGCTTCCCTTTCCCGCGCGCGCACACGTGCCGCATGCCAGCAGCAGACGTCTGAGCGTGTACCACCTTCCTCCTCCCCTCGTCGTCGTCGTCGTCCTCCTCCTCACCCCCCTCCTTCTTCTTCTTCCGCCTGTTCCTCTTTCCCCCCATCTTAACACTGCTGCTGCTGGTGGTGCCAGTGCTGCTGCTGCTGCTGCTGATACTGCTGCTGCTTCTACTACTACTGCTGCTGCTGCTGATACTGCTGCTGCTACTACTACTACTACTACTACTACTACTACTACTACTACTACTGCTGCTGCTGCTGCTGCTGCTGCTGCTGCT
>NW_014577090.1:175163-192663 GCF_000485595.1 Priapulus caudatus | reverse complement strand
ACTACTACTACTACCTTTCTTCTTCTTCTTTTTACTACTACTACTACTATACTACCAGGAGTAAGATAATATAGGATCCTATATTATCTTACTCCTGATACTACTACTACTACTATACTACTACTACTACTACACTACACTACATACTACTACTAACTGACACTACTACTACTACTACTACTACTACTACTACTACTACTGCTACTACAACTACTACTACTACTACTTCTACTACTAGGATAAAATAGAAAATATCGTTAGTAGCCGTCTTCAGTTGACATCGTTAGCGGTCATCGTTAGTAGACATCGTTAGCAGTCATCGTTATCAGTCATCGTGTTAGCCGTCATCGTTAGCTGTCATCGTTAGCAGTAGGCATCGTTAGCAGTCATCGTTATCAGTCATTGTGTTAGCCGTCATCGTTAGCGGTCATCGTTAGCAGTAGGCATCGTTAGCAGTCATCGTTAGCAGTCATCATTAGCCATCATCGTTAGCGGTCATCGTTGGCAGTCATCGTTAGCGGTCATCGTTAGTGGTCTTCATTAGGCAGACACTGTTAGGCAGACACCGTTAGGCAGACATCGTTAGGTAGACATGTTTAGTAGCCATCGTTATCAGACATCGTTAGCAGTCATCATTAGGATGACATCGTTAGCAGTCATCATTAGACAAACATCGTTAGGCAGACATCGTTAGCAGTCATCGTTAGGCAGACATCATTAGCCAAACATCGTTAGACAGACATCGTTAGAAAGACATCGTCAGCAGTCATCGTTAGGCAGACATCGTTAGCGGTCATCATTAGACAAACATCGTTAGGCAGACATCGTTAGGCAGATATCATTAGGCAGACATCATTAGGCAGACATCATTAGGCAAACATCGTTAGACAGACATCGTTAGGCAGTCATCGTTAGGTAGACATCGTTAGCAGACATCGTTAGGCAGACATCGTTAGGCAGATATCATTTGACAGACATCGTTAGGCAGACACCTTTAGGCAGTCATCGTTAGGCAGACATCGTTAGGCAGACACCTTTAGGCAGTCATCGTTAGGCAGACATCGTTAGCAGACATCTTTAGTAGCATCGTTAGCAGACATCGTTAGGCAGACATCGTCGCGCGCTGTGTCTGTAATGTCGGCAGCCGCGTAATATCCCATAATGTGTTGAAACCGTGTAGCAACGGCAGCAGACGCGCATGCCTCACAGCTCACCGCGGGCGAGGCGTGCTGCCCGCATGTTTATTTCCCGTGTTATATCGTTTTCCAAACGTATACATCTGTATATATATATATGAACAACTCTTAGAACGAGGGCGACATTGGTTCGTGTGCCGCTTCCGCGCAGACGCCGTTTTAACGAACGTAGGAGCTCGTCGCGTGACGTCACCGCGCATAGCCAGCGGGCGCTCAGCAGGTGTTGTAGGTTCGCCGACCAGATAAGTTTCAATATCCGCGAACGAACTCTGTCGACGGAGATTGACCTCCGCCTGTCTCGCTCTCACGCTCCCCTGCTCTCTGTTTCTCACTCACTCACTCACTCACTCACTCACTCACTCACTCACTCACTCACTCACGCACTCACTCACTCACTCACTCATTCACTCACTCACTCACTCACTCACTCACTCACTCACTCACTCACTCACTCACTCACTCACTCACTCACTCACTCACTCACTCACTCACTCACTCATTCTCTCTCTCTCTCTACCCTTATTATATCCTTCTTCTTTCTTACCTTTCCGTTCTTTCTTCCCTTTCCGTTCTTTCTTCATCTTTTTTCTCTCTTCTTCATCACTTTCTGACACTCTCTCTCTCTTTTTCGCTCTAGCTCTCTATCACTTTCTGACTCTGTCCACTCTCTTTCTCCGCTTTTCCTTTTTTTCTCACTCTCTCTCTCTCGCTCTTCTCCCTTTCTTTCACGCTCTCTTAATCGCTATATTTTCATACATGTGAGAGCTGGAGAGAAGCCCGCTCACAGCTACGATAACATGAGAAGAAGCAGGAAAACTACAGTGGGGAAGAATTCCCTCTGAATTTGTCAGCGGTGGAGGGCATATCGCGCATATAGAGGCAGACGACTCTGTCACACCTTAACACAGCCTAGCCTAGCACAGACACTGGCAATGATTGACGAGTAAAACGCGATCACGCCGCCTGCACGGAAGAACGTGTTTATTACCTAGTCCATCTTATCAAGCGTGTAACTTGGTGACAGCAGCGAACAGCAGGTCGTGATGAAACCATAGACAGTGACGTACATATCGAATTTCATTAATCGAATCTTGCGGTTCGTACGGAGCAACGCGTATTTTTATTAGCGACTACAGACTACCGTCTTTTTCAACATTTAATTCGGACAGTGCCATAATCGTATTGAGAAGGTAAAGTAAACTTTTAATCACAGGTGAAATATTATGCGATCAAAATTATGCGATGTGTTAAACGAAATTTTTCTGCTCGATATGACCACCGCTTCTACGCGGAGAAGAAAAATCGGTAGCATATCGTGTCAGTCCGCATCCACAATCCCAAATACAAATACATCTACAAATACGGCATGTGCTTCTGACTAATTGCACGCATAATTAATTACATGAACGATTCATCAAGTCCTCATTTCATTTCGCATTCTATACGGAACATCAGCAACAATCGGCATACGTAATAGCTTGTAAAATCCAACCGAAAATATCGCTGCGAGCTGGAATATTGAAACTACGCGTGCGTGTATGAGGCGTAGGCGTGACAGACGCATATATGAAACAGCAAACAACGCAGCCTCGTGTGTGCTGTGCCACCTTAAACGTACTCTCGGCGGAACCGCTATTTCCGTGTCCACTCGACGTCGTACACAACCAATCGAATTCTATCGCTAAAATTCCAGCCGATGCGCTCAAATGCGTGACCCTAACAGCTCATCGTCTTGTTATCCGACCGACACCTTCAATAGCCGGGGCCAATACTGATCGATTCTCGAGTCAATATCAGCTATTCATTGCCCAAAGGCTGCCATTTTCGGCGGCTTGTCGGCTTAAATGGCGATATAAGGGAACTCGGTACACACACGAACGTGGCTGAGCGGCGTCGACCGGAGGCGTTGGTTCGCACGAGTCAACAGGGAGACCTGTTTACGCTATCGGCATCCTTTACAAGTCGCTGTTTACCCAATTACCGTCGGCTACCTGCCCACATATAGAGCGAGAGCTTGCGCACACACGTACATACATGCAAGCAGCACAATCGCGCACGCCCATCCACCCACGCACGCACGCGCGTACGCACGCCTGCCTGCGAGCACAGACGTCCCGGACATCGATAAGCAATTTTTTAGGGTCGATGTTCCGACAGTTTTCAGGTTAGCAATCGGTGTTGTTCGAGTGAATAGAGTACACCGGCTAATGTGTGTAGTAGACTAATGTATAATTGTCCGGGGGGTATTTGTCCTAGAACCAGAGTACACCGGCTAATGTGTGTAGTAGACTAATGTATAATTCACAGACAGGAGAAGAGTGATCATGAGGCGTTAGCATACCCAGCGGAGCAACTTAAAACGCATTAGCGGTTGCCATAAATGAAAGAAAAAACACAATAAAGAATTCCGTCTTCTTTCTATTGACAGCTATGTATATATATATATGTATGTGTGTGTGTGTGTGTGTGTGTGTGTGTGTGTGTGTGTGTGATCGCGCTAAACAGACACGCGTGTCGGAAACGGACGCTCGAGATTTGACGAGATGTTTTTGCTAAGATTTCGGAAAAAAACGTAGAAGCTTTGGTGTTTTTTGCATGCGCGTGAGGTGATTGCGTCGCCAGCCAGCGATCGCCAGCAGAATCCATCGCCGACAAGCTTCCCAGGCAGCGGGCTTGCATTGCCCGTAAGGGCGGGAATTTACTATAGGGGGCGCTGCCTCACGCATGCGAACAAGTGCTGTTAGATGTTGTCTCGTGTTTATATATAGAGGGTTAACGGCCGCATTGGCAGTAAACTGGCAAGGTGACCCACAACACACACACACACAAACACACACACACACACACAGTTTATATATAGAGGGTTAACGGCCGCATTGGCAGTAAACTGGCAAGGTGACCCACAACACACACACACACACACACACACACACACACACACACACACACACACACACACACACACACACACACACACACACACACACACACATAAACAGAAAGTTCGTTTATTGCGGACCTATACTAAAATATAACTGGAGTGTGCCAAACCTCGCGAGAGAGAGGGACCGCTTCCAACTCTATGGTTACAAGTCTTACGCATTAGCGCAAAAAAGGGAACACTAATCGGACCTGAAGCGAGGAAATTTTTTTGATGTCGTCGGCAAAGCATATCGCGAACCATTTCGTTTACCATCCAACAGGGACCCTATTCAAGCAGCCAACGACGTCGCTTCGTGCACATGCGCGCGTGTACGTCGCCCATGGAGACCGACGCGCAACGCAAGCTGCCACTAAGCTATTAGCTAACTATTAAGCGATGCAGAAAAATCCTTCGAAAAACAATTTCGCGACCGTTTTCGTCGTCTAACGAGACGTGAAAGATGCCGCGCGAAAGATCTCTCCCATCCCGCCGCTGTCGCGCATTTTAATCGCAATATCTTACGGCCTTCATTTCTGGCATAATATGTTTTTTCTTCATGTAAAACTCACACAAGCAAGAATTTTCCTAAATGCACTCGCGTCGCCCTGCGGGGTTCACTCGTGTTACGCATGACTGCGGCGCGTAAGCATGTACGCGTGCAGCCGGCGCATATACTAGACAATGCGCGTTTGCGAAAACAGTTACTCGTCGCAGTTTCTCTAATTGACTCTTAATTCCCTACTCGCTACAGGTCATGCATTCTCAAGTGCTCGGCTTTCGCGAAGCTATTCCAGCGTTACGGCAAGAGTTAGCCAAGAGTTACGGCAATGTTTCCATCGTTCCCGCGTCGTGCGTGCAATTGCATGCGTGAATGCATGTGTGGGAATGTATGCGTGTGTGTGCGTGTGTGTGCGCGTGTGCGTGCGTGCACGTGTGTGTCCGCCTGCATGCACCGTACGCGTTGGTTGCGAAGCACCAATAAATCGTCGTCGTTTGCTAACTATTACACGATTTAAACTCGACGACGTCATCAAAACGAGAGCACAAAAAAACCACGAGATTTCGGGCGATAATTACTCGCCGTCGGCTCCGACGGCAAAATCAATGGTTCGCTGTTACCTACGGGGCCTTAATGAGAAAGGTGTGAATGGATCGATCTGCTGCATCGCACACGGTGCGTGCGCGATACGGCGAGATGGAATAAACGAAATCACCGAACTGCGGGTTTGGGTTAATATAAAAAACATTTACTAAAAAAAGGAAAGAATACTGAGAGGCGATGTGGAAGTGTGTGAAAGAGAAGGTCGCAGCCACGGTAGGGGTGGAGAATGGAAGGAGCATGGGCACTATATACATGAGAGAAGATGGTAGGTAGGAAGAGGTGGGGAAGATGTGCGAAAGAAGTGGTAAAATGAAAGAAAAGTATGAGAATGACAAAGGATCGGAAATCCGAATATGACGAAGAAGATATGCATGACGGGAGAGAATGTGAGGAAGGTGATGATGAGGAGGAGGGGGAGGGCGGATGAGAAGGAGGAGGAGGAGAAGAATACGAAGGAGGTAGAGGAGGATGAGGATGATAAGGGACAAGAAGAGTTCGTGAAAGAAGAACTAGATCTAAGTGAGGAAAGAAGCTAAAGTAGGAAGAAGTGATGGTATTGGAAGAGAAGGAAACCCAATTTTCAATATTTAACCGTTTTTTTTCTGTTTGCGTTTCTCATCATTCTTAATCAAAGCTGAACCGCAGACGCTAGAATCACCCCCATCCCCTGCGTTTCCCTTACGAATTGGCATTGCCTTCAAACGAGGTGCCCGCGTCCGAAACTAGAGCTTATCAATGCCGTGTAATTGTACGTGGCCAAAAGAATCGTCCGCGCGGATTTGAAAGCGACCTTTGAAATGGAATTCTAACGAATTAATGCTAGAGCTAAGTGCGGAGAGTATAGACAAGCTGTGTTCAATGCGTCCACAGTCCATGCTGGGGACTTGAGTAAACAAACATTGGCAGTTCGCGTGTTTGGGATCGACAGATATCGACGGCGAATGCTATTTGTGATGAGCGACACACGTTCAAAATGCTTCATCGTGCCACTTGTCGGCAACTCAAGAGCGTGTGCAATTAAGTGTAACTCATGAATACCTAATCGATATATCTCGTCTGGACTCCGTTCCTCTCAGTATAGGGGAACGTAAGCGGCGCCACAGCGACCGCGCGTGGATAGTCACCTGTGAGTGAGTGAGTGTGTGTGTGTGTGTGTGTGTGTTAACACACACAATAGTGGTTGTTACAACATGCAGCAGACGCACGCGATATCTGATTACGTGCTTCACACAAGATGCCGCAATAGATTATGCTATTATATGGGGGGCAAAGGTGCTTGCGTGCGTGCGTGCGTGCGTGCGTGCGTGCGTGCGTGCGTGTGTGTGTGTGCGTGTGTGCACGAGCGCGTGCGCGCACGCGCCTGTAAGAATGTGTAGGTATATACTATATTTTTAGATTTAATTCATTAACGTGGACCATGTGCTCCGCACAATTTGTATATCGACGAAAAATTCGCACACGGTAGGTAAATTAAATTCCTCCATCAACGCGAACATTTTCGTGCGTTCCGGCAACCGACGCTCGCCAAACTTTCGGCGTTTTTGTCGACAAATTTCCATGTGACTACCGAAAATCTGTTTCGGTAATGGAGGTGATCAGGTGCGTCAGCGAGTAAACAGGGCGAGGAGACGTGTTTCGCCTATCCGAACTACTGATTGCAGTTTAGTAAAGTGCATGCAATTCCAAATGGTTTGCTATGGCGATCTACTCTTTCGCTTTAGAGAAGGTTTGGTGTTGTTGCGGTGTGTAGCGTAAAGCCGGGGTCACCCTCCTGCAGTTATGAAATGTGCAGGAAGAGGTAGAGAAACAAAGAAGAAATAGATAAACAAACAGAAGTAGATAAACAAAGAGAGGCAGCAGAGAATAAAGAAGCAATACGAAATAGATCAAGAATGATAGTATAGATAATATAAGATAAGTAGCAAAAATAGATCAATATATTCAATAATGAATAGAAACAAGATGAAAACGATCAATAAGAAGTTGAGAAACAGCTAGAAATATGTAAGCAGAAGAAGTAGATACACAAGCAGAAATACATAAAACAGAATTATAAGAGAAACAAGAAGATAACCAAGAAAGACTGAATAAACGTAAAAAGTTCATAAACAAAAAAAATAGATAAAAAGAGGAAGTAGAAAAAACAGCGAGAAGATGCCTTCATTTTCCTTTAGCGTTCTCGGCGCAATAAGAGTAACGAATAACGAATAACGAGCAACGAGCCAACGGAAATGCTTCTAATTTCAGATGGATGTTTTTACTACCTATCTACTAAAGTATCCTATCAAGTCACTAATTGCACCATAAAATTATATTAATCTCCTGCCATTTTTTTCAAAAAAACGCTTAACGTATCTCAAAAGGTGCTTCTAATATAACGACGCGATATCTAGAATGAGAGCATATACGTCGGAGGTTGTGATTTATTAAGCATCCCGGGGCGTATTTAATTTTAATTGTATTTTTTTTAACATTTTCTTAATGCGCTCAGCATCGCCGGGCACATGTAGTATGAAGGTATAACCAGTATCTTTACCTTTCCGCCCCACCAGCCTTCTACTAAGCTACCCCTCTACTAAACCTTCCTTCTACTAAACCCTTCTTCTACTAAACCTTCCTTCTACTAAACCTTCCTTCTACTAAACCTTCCTTCTACTAAACCTTCCTTTTACTAAACCTTCCTTTTACTAAAACTTCCTTCTACTAAACCTTCCTTCTACTAAACTTTCCTTCTACTAAACCTTCCTTTCTACTAAACCACCCTTTTACTAAACGCACACACGTGCGCGCACACACACGCACGCACACACACGCACGCACACACACGCACGCACACACACGCACGCACATACACACAAGCGCGCACATTTCTCACCTGCACATATATCTGCATTTTTCTGTCGCTAGAGTTTCAGTAATTGAAACAATAATATTATTGTTACGCTTAATTAATCTTACGTAGAACGCACATCAACTGCTACGCGCATCCCTACTATATATATATATATATTAAGCGCAGCTTACACAACTATTACACGTAGAACTGTAGCTCACGACCTTCCCCCGCTGTCACCAGTATATCTGCGACGCGTGCGCTCGCTGCGGCCCGCTTGATTTTGGTTTTCTTTTTGCGCAGCGCGCTTTATATATATAAACGCCGTCGTAGTCCCCAGCGTTCGTCAATCATTGTCAATGAAGCCATAGCAGCCGCTATCAGCACAACTATTAGCGGAACTGCGGCGCGGTAAAGCGAGACCGTTTAGCGTTATACAGAAGTGAAAAGCCGACAAGCGCCGACGCTACAGCATATACAGTCTACGTATCTATCGTCGCGCGGCTGGATCGCGTTTGGTTATATGGCCATTAGTCGGTCAGAGTTGTTGTCGTAAATTGACGCTCTTAGCGCATTAACATCCTAAACGCGTGTAGCTAATGATGGCTAATGCAACGATTTGTGAATCATCGAAGATTGGGTAAAAGAATGATTGATCGCGTGCCACGGCGATGACTCTCCGTGATCGAGAAATTCTCTCTTCTTTATCTCGTTCTTTTCGCGTGTATCTATGCATACACGCACACGCGCAACTAGGGCCGCAATGTACGCCTTATAATGTTATCAGTGAAATGCAGTACATTAAAGTGACGTACATTTCAATGCATCAATTGTGCGTTTACGACAATACACATAAGTCTGTATGGTTCGCAGACATTATGTATCTCTGCCACTAAATATATAGCGACGGATTTAACTGATTACATCTAATTAAATAATAATTCTTATGAAATAAATCCGAAGGCAAAGCCGCGAGCGTCTCTGCCCGCAACCACGGTCCAGAATTCCGTGCGCGTCGCGTGCAACATTACGATGCAACATTACGATGCAACATTCTCAGTGCTTTCGAATGCACAAAACATTCCCCGGATGCGGCCGGTCGTTTGGCGTGCACTCCGCTATAAAATCATGTTCTCGCGCGTAAAGAGAGACAGAGTGTGAGAGAGAGACCAGCTTTTTCTCGACAGCTGTTTGAAGTCTTTGCGGCATGTCGTGTGAGAGAGAATTAGCGGACGCGAACTCGCTCGTCCGGCTATACGGTCGCGGAATGTAAAACTAGTACATTGTCGGGTCAGCTTCTCAGGAACGGAAGCTTTATTCGCAATGTAAGCTTAAAAATATTACAGAGTTGTAGATGTAGATTCAGATGTAGATGTAGATGTAGATGTAGATGTAGATGTAGACGTAGATGTAGACGTAGATGTAGATGTAGATGTAGATGTAGATGTAGATGTAGATGTAGATGTAGATGTAGATGTAGATATATTTATATATATATACAAATATACATATACTTTCTAATAGACATGGTGTCATCGCTGTTATTTATAATTTTCGTGTCTCGGAATCGTGCTCAAACAGCCATTTAACCAGACGCGCGACAGAAAAAGCAATAATGACTCGAGTCAGAAAAAAGCCAGATAATTCGCTGCCATTTGATAGGATACATTATACACACCAGATGAACACGTGATATAGCCGCGCAACGACAACAGCGACGGGTCGCAAAACGAACATGCCGACGTGTTACCGACGAACGTTTTACGTTAGCGAACACGACACCGCGACGCTTCTATATTGTATACACACACTATTTCCGCTCCAGGGCTAAGTCGTAAACGCGTGGGCGGGGGGGATTTTCACTGTGTTCACAGAACGCTGTCGGCGTGGTTTCGCTGGAGAAGCGATGAGAGCGCCAGCTGTCGGAAGCGGCGTGCTAGAAGAGTTAGGGGTGCTCTCGTATACTGAGCACCCCTCCCCCTCCTCCTCATCGCCCCCTCCCCTCCACGCGCATGTATACCAGCCTGTTCTGCTAGCCTCTATGACAAATACGATATACGCATATATACGCTCTCCTATGACACTATTTGTCATAGGAAGATTCTCCCTATGACAGATATTGGCGAGTCAACTTCGTTCCGCTTTACAGCTGAAATTCACTACTTGCGTTCATAATAGCGCTCCTAAACTACTATGTTGCGCACAACACATACAACAATATTTGTCATAGGAAGAATCTTCCTATGACAAATAGTGTCATAGGAGAGCGTATATGCGTATGTCGTATTTGTCATAGGAAGAATCTTCCTATGACAAATAGTGTCATAGGAGAACGTATATGCGTATGTCGTATTTGTCATAGATGCTAGCAGAACATGTTGTGTATACGCACGTGGAGAGTCGTGTACACTTGCTCGGAAGCTGGTCGTCATGTAAACGCGACGGTGCTCTCAGACAAACCACCTGTGAAATGTGCTACGTGTGGCGTGTGTATACCCACCCACACACGCGCGCGCGCACACACACTTACGCCCATACGCGTACGTAGACGTGCGTGTGCGCAGCCAATCAATAATTCTGTATAGGATTAGTTTTATTCAGCGCGAGCGCCCACACGCGTACATATAAACACGTGCACATGCGCGCACACAACTATATTATTCATGGACTGGAATTCATAAAATTGTATATAAGAGCGGTCTCGCAGCAACTTATTAAACACATCCGGAGTGAATAAAAACCATTATAATCGTATCATAACATATACTGATATAAATAACTTAATAAAATCAAAAATACGCAAGACACGCGGCAAATAATATTTAAATTAAGGCTTGCAAACGTTAGCTAATTTGTAATAATTAGGTCCCCCACACTCCTCTCTCGTTATTCCTTCCCGTACGCGCCAATAAAACTATAGGTTCACAGATGCGTCGACTATGCATGCATGCACACGAACTCTTATACTGACACTTACATAATTCCATTAAACAAAATTTAATATAATCTCGCAAGTGCGCTCGCGCATGCGCGCGTCTTCTCATCGCGTCATTGCACGTCATGCAGTGTGTCGTTCGTCCGTGCGAGACGTATCAGCTGTATGTATGCTCGTAGGTGACGTTCACGTAGTGAACACGTGAATCTAACCCGCTGTGTAGAAACAATCTCCTCGACTGCGTTTAGCACGCACGTCAGCGACACAGCGGCGGCAGACGATGCGCATGCGCTTGGTCGCGAATTAAGATTCGTGTAGACGTCACGACATCGTCGACGTCTTAATTCGTCGGCAATTCGATTTATTAAAATGATTTTTACGAACTGTTCCGTCGGTTGAGGTCGGCGGGGCGTCGACGGTACTGGTTTAGCTAGTCACGCCTGTCGCCTAGTGTTCATGCTGTCTGTCATCCTACTAGTGTTTGATCTTAGCACTTATATTTATTCGATATATTATTCTTTTCGTCACCGTTAGCAGCAGCATCGTCGTCGTCGTTATCATCATAATCATCATCACCAAGGGAATATAGGAATGCAATGGACCATGATCGTCTACCTATTTCATCACTCAGTCTAATTGACGGTACCTATATAAAAACGGCGCATTATTTATTTAGTTAATGAATTAATGAATTCATTTTTATTTATTTATAAATTATTTTACACTTTTTTGTTGTTTGAAAGCTTGTGAGAAAAACTCGGTGCCTGGAAAAACTTTGCAGTAAAACGAACGCTATAATGTAGTTGATACCACCATCGGCGCTAGCATATATCCACGCCTCCCACAACGCTGGCGAGACAGAAACCGAGAGCGATTTTACAGCTTCTGCCAGATGCGACAGCTGCTTTCTAAAATGTAACACATATTGTTATGTGTCAATAAAGATTTTCTCGTAAATATGTTAAAAAACGGCGTTTTGTTAGAATATTATTCGTCGCAAAAATGATTTGTTGTTTATTTGCTTATTTGCTAACATTTTCTCGAGCACGCGTGAATGACCGTGGTTTTTGCCATGGTGCATAAACACTAATCCCATACACAGAGCGCTATAAACGCATGAAAAGAAATTGGCCTTTGAATCATCGTATCAAGGCTTGACATTTGAAACACAAAGTTTCACAAAAGACGCGCAAAGCGCAGTCAAAACTGTCTTTGGTCTATTACAATACAGCCTACACATAAATCAAATAATCAGTGGATCTCGTTGCAAAATTAAAACAGAACAGTAATACCGCCTGGCTGTTCTATTCAGTCGCTCGCTGCATAACTCATAGCGTCCCTAACGCATATATTATGACAGACGAGCGGCTACGTTTACATTGATTAGCAACGCAAGTCATGCGTCGCTGTGAAGATTGCGACGAGGAAAAACGACAAGGAAATAGAACAAGAACGAGACCAAAAGAAAAACAGTAGAAGACGAAGAATATATCTAATAAGGCGTAAGAAAAATACGGCTACAGAGAAGGGCGAAAGAATCGCGCAAAGGGAGAAGCAATCACGACGAGTAAGAAAAGCAAGCAAGCAGAGATGCAAAGAAATTGCACGAAAGACCAACCGCTCTGTCATCGCCTGCTGCCCTTCAGACTACTGTATAAAGCATGTACCGATCCACAGCCTGTACCTATGCACAGCAATGCGTGCGTGCGCGCGCGTACGAGTGCGTGTGTACTGTCGGCTCTAGCGAAGGAACGGCGAACAAATCGCGAAATTAATCTATAATTATCGCTTTCCTAGAAGCGCGTCCTGCGCGCGTCGTCGTCGTTAAATCACCCATCGTTTTAATAAAGGCTTGTTAGCGCGACGGCGAGCCGACGATGGAATCTCGCTGCGATGGCGCTTCGATCAGCCGTCACCTATAGGTAACGCTGCAGGGTGGAGACGTGCGATACTGCAGCACGTAGAGAAAGAATTAGAAGAAAAGAGCAGAATGACGTTGATGTTGATATTTGATGTTTAAGAGTGGTGGTGGTGGTGATGGGTGGATGTTTTTGGGGGTGGGGCTGAATGTGGGGTAGTGTGTGTGGTGGGGTTGGAGTGGGGGTTCTAACAGAACAGGACCTTTACAATCAAGCAGGATCGTTACGTGCAACTTTCCAGTCGCTGGTAGAGTTTTTTAACTACTCGCTGCTCAACCGCTCTACAGTCATCCTTATACAAGTCAAATCACCCAGTTCATCTGACACGACAACGGGCGAGCCGTCTTCGTTATGCATCGTGACACGGTTGACTTTTCCCCGGAGCCCTCGAGCGCGTCGTTTCTTTGAATCTATTATCCTAGAAATTATTCTCGCGCGATTTCCCACGCTGCACTGCGCTCGCATGCAGATAGGTCACGTGACGTGTCTCTACGCCACGTCGCATCCAGGATGCTGCCGCATTAGAGATGCGCCGGCGTTTAGTAGAGATAGTGAGACCGTCAGAGAGAGAGAGAGAGAGAGAGAGAGAGAGAGAGAGAGAAGAGAGAAGTGAGAGAGATGACGGGAGAGACGAGAGAGCTGCGAGACGAGAGAGGGAAGTAAGAGAGAATGCAGCGGAGTGAGAAAGAGAGAGAGAGATGGACCAAATAGAGGAAAGAGGACAGTTGAAAGGAAGAGCGAAATAGAGAATGAGAGACAGTTGAAGGAGAAGATGAGAACTTAGAGCCAAGAATGGGAGAAAGAGCAGGGGGGAGACGAGCGAGAGAGTGAGAGGAAGAGAGATGATGAGGGAGAAGACAGCATGGGCGAAGAAAAGAAAAGAAGTTAAATATAGGAAATGAGTGAGAGGAAGGGCTGGCAAGAGAGAGAGCGAGAGGGGCGAGAAAAGCGAGAGAGAGAAGAGAGGAGAGCGAGAGAGAGAGAGAGAGAGAGAGAGAGCGAGAGAGAGAGAGAGAAGAGAGGAGAGAGAGAGAGAGAGAGAGAGAGAGAGAGAGCGAGAGAGAGAGAGAAAGAGAGAGAGAGAGAGCGCGCGTGGATGGGCGAAAACGAATGCGCGCGCGAGTGAGAGAGCTCTCTTGTTTATTTATTCAGCGGCTGGTTATAGAGGCGTGAGAGTGCCGTGCGCATCTGCACACGCGAGTGCATAGACTCGGCGATTTGATGACTCTGAACTTTCAAGCATTTAGTGGTTTAACAGCTAAGTGCGCTCTGTTGTTGAAATATGTTTAGATTACCCCACGGACTCTGTTCACATGCATCGGCGAATTTCTCTTTTCAACGCAACGATTTTCATTAAAACAGATTGCACTGTACACGAAAGTGATTTTATCAGTAATTACAATAGAAGAAACCAGTTGGAAATAAATGAGGTGCCGCGTCGGTAAAAAGAAACCATTTTTGAAATGGTGGGCATATGTTTCCATGAACCAAAGTATCCTCGTGACGTACACTGACGTCACGCACGAACTCGGCTATCTCCGAAGTTGAATGCATACAACCTGCTGATGGTGCTGGTGGTTGCGCATGGTCATATTCCGTACTACGCATATTAACTTCCGCATCAGACTTCCCGTATATCAAAGAATAATGCAAAAAACCTAAACCCTAACCCTAACCCTAACCCTAATCCCAACCCCAACCCAAACCTTAACACTAACTATAAACCGACTCGACTATCTTATATACTATTTATGGTATCCCCAACACTATCTATGGTGTATAGATAGCCACTGACGTCACACTGACGTACACTGACATCACGAGGATACTTTGGTTCATGGAAACATATGCCCACCATTTGCTCCGTAACAATATGGCCGCCGGTTTCCAATATGGCACGCGAGTTATGTTTGCCTCATGCCCCCTATATCAATGATGGCGTCTGCCACTTGTAAGTCGGCGTCGGCGTAGATTATTAGAGGCTATTAAATCACAATTGCAGGTTCTGTGTTTCATTAGCTGCGCACAATTGAAGGTCGTTTCCTGTCGGCGACGTCTAGAATTAAGCGAATTATCGAGGTCGCGTTGCCGGCCTGATGACGACCGCCTCTCCGCCGCAACAGCGCTGCCCTCGGCGCCCTTGTCGGCAGCAGCAAGCTCGCGCTAACGTGTCTGCTAGTCGGCCGCTACGCATCCTAGCACGCCTGCGACACCCGTACGTTAACTGCGACACCACATACGTTAACCGTTACACCGCACACGTCAGCGCGTCTGTTACACCGCACACGTCAGCGCGTCTGTTACACCGCACACGTCAGCGCGAGCGCGTCTGTTACACCGCACACGTCAGCGCGTCTGTTACACCGCACACGTGTCTATAGTGCACGTGAAAGATAACTGCGCATAACGATCACTCGGAAATAACGCCAACGACTACTACGACACGGCGAGTTATTTCTAATTCGTATGGTATTGTCACTCTCACGCTCGAACCTCGATCAAGGTTAAACTTAAAATTTGCGAATCACACGCGATAACAAAACGAACGGGCTTTTACTTTCTGATGCGCGTTGCAAATTGATCGGACGTGACAGTGCGCGCACGCGCGGGAAAATAAGACAATTACACTTTACCTTAAAAAACTTTCTGGTTCGCCACTCTAACCGCGTCAGCATCTGTGTAGAATGGCGTTTCATCGGTTTACCTAATCGATATGCATTTCGTGCCCGAGATCTGACAGAAGACACGAGGCGAATAAGATGAGAAAAGATATAGAATAATCACAGTGCAACGCCTGTATGTGCTCACTTGTGCGGTGTGACGCACGCGCTCACGTGTGCGCTGTAACAGACGCGCTCACGTGTACGGTGTGACAGACGCGCTCACGTGTACGGTGTGACAGACGCGCTCACGTGTGCAGTGTAACAGACGCGCTGACGTGTGCGCTGTGACAGACGCGCTCACGTGTACGGTGTAACAGACGCGCTCACGTGTGCGATGTGACGCCCCAGTCTTAAATATTATTCATGACCTGGGGTCATCGCACGAAAACGAGGCTAAGCTAGGCAATTTTGTAAACAAGGGCTGCTCAGGCAGGCAATCACAGAGTGGGTACACGCACATACACGCACGTACATGCAGGTACCCGCGTGTACGTGCGTGTACCTGCGTGTACGTGCGTGTACCCGCGTGCACGTGCGTGTAACCGCGTGTACGTGCGTGTACCCGCGTGTACGTGGGTGTACCCGCGTGTACGTGCGTGTACCCGCGTGTACGTGCGTGTACGTGCGTGTACGTGCGTGTACGTGCGTGTATCTGCGTGTACGTGTACGTGCGTGTATCTGCGTGTACGTGCGTGTAACTGCGTGTACGTGCGTGTACCCGCGTGTACGTGCGTGTACCTGCGTGTACGTGCGTGTACCCGCGTGTACGTGCGTGTACCCCCTCTGTGCGTGATTGCCCGAGCAGCCATTGTTTACAAAATTGCCTAGCTTAGCCTCGTTTTCGTGCGTGACCCCAGGTCATGAATAATAATTAAGAATGGTGTATAGCCGTTTTTAGTCGGGAAAAGCGTCGAATTTTCTTGCTAGAAGATTTTTCTGCGAACTTGCCGTTTTATTTGTTTCGTTCCAGAACACAGCGAGCTGCGACCTCGTATGCATTCTGCTGTCGTGACCTAAAAACCTGTCGTCGATGATTCGCGAATAAACCATTCGGTCAATCACGTGATCATGAGTCGGTATTACGTTATGAGACCCGGGAACGGCAGAGCCACCTAAAATGACAGGCTGCCTTCAAACAGGGACGATAAATGTGGTGTCCACTCGCAAGACATTTGGCTTAATAGTCGGATGCAATTATTATCAAACGCAAACTTATCAGCGGAACACCTTCTAAATCGCGCAGAACAGCGCCAGAACGGCGTCAGGACAGCGTCATAACAGCGACAACATAACGTCAACACACCGTCAGGACAGCGTCAACACAACGTCAGCACAGGGTCCATAATAGCGTCATCACAGCGTTCACAGAGCGCCAACACAGCGTCAGCAGTGCGTCAATATACTTTTAATATATCGTCAACATAGCGTCAACATAGCGTCAGCACAGCGTCAGCACTTACGGTGTCAATACAGCGTCCGTACAGCGTCAGTTGCGTTTGTTTTTGGCGCTGGGCGGTTCAAGGCGGCGTGTATGACCTCGCATCACATGCCGCCCGCATCAGTTGCGTGGGTAACAGATCCGGAGGCTGAAGAGCCCTACACCAAGACCCGCGAGCGATCAGCCGTGGAAAATTAATTTCATTTTCAGATTCGCGGAAATTTGAATTAGTGCGTCGAAACTCAATGATGATTTAATTAATGCGTCTCGATTTAATAAGCGAGAGAGAGAGAGAGGGGGGGAGAGTAAGAGAGAATGAGCGAGAGTGGAAGAGAGAGATGGACAAATAGAGAAAGAGACAGTGAAAGAGAGAGAGAGAAATAGAGCAAGAAGGAGAAAGAGAGGGGGGAGACGAGAGAGAGTGAGAGAGAGAGAGAGAGAGAGAAGAAAGAGAGAGAGAGAGAGAGAGAGAGAGAGAGAGAGAGAGAGAG
>NW_014577090.1:171561-173623 GCF_000485595.1 Priapulus caudatus | reverse complement strand
CACGCACGCACGCACGCCCGCACGCCGCCCGCACGCACGACCCGCACGCACGCACGCACGCACGCACGCGCGCACACACACACACACACACACATATATATATATATAATATCAAGAGCGTATAAAGAAGTACACCTTCTTTATACGCTCTTGATAATATATATATATATATCATAGGTACACTCTGGACGTCTTAGCTAGCTCGCTCGCATGATTCCTGGGTTTTCGCTGACGCCGTTGCTAGATGGCGGCCACCCTCTGATCGCAATTAGTACAGGTGCTTATAGACGGGGCGGCAAGACGCATTAGGCCACTCACCTGATGAGCATTGCCAGCCAGGTAAGGTGTTCCGAGCGATCGGCGCGCAGCCTGCGCCACGATTTGCCTGCCGATTAGAACGGCAACGAACGACACGTAATAGACATTGCACCGCGCGATCGATATTCGCTGCCTGGTAGCCAGCCGGCTTCATTTTAATATCATTGCAGAGGAATGAATGAAACCTATAGGCGCGTGGGCGTGTGTGTGTGTGTGTGTGTGTGTGTGTGTGTGTGTGTGTGTGTGTGTGTGTGTGTGTGTGTGTGTGTGTATGTGTGTGTTCACACTGGCCCACACACGCATGCGTACGCAGATACGCAAATACTAGTACACGCGTGCCGTTATGCGATGGATAGACATACATACGTACAGACAGACAAAGAGACAGACAGACAAAGAGACGGACGTATAATATATAAACGAATGAAAGTATGGATAGAAGGTTGGATGAAAGGATGGATTGATGGATGGATTGATGAATTGATGAAAGAAAGAATAAATGAATGAATAATTAAAGAACGAACGGGCGGATGTGCTACTCACGCGAAAAATTAACAAGTGATAACTATAACTATACACGGATATACGCTATTGATTTACGTCCGTGCTTTTTTCACAACGAGGTGAACAACTACCGGGAAATTTGACAATAGCACCAGTGCGGATAAACGATAATCATTAAGTAAAAAGTTTCGGCTGAAGATGTAAGAAGCCGTAAACAATGAGCGTGTGCGTGGGAAGGACAGCGTGCAGTAGTGAAGGTCGCATTGTTCTCTTACTCTGCACTTTCACCCTATTTCTCTCCCTCTGCCTCTTCCTATTTTTTTTTACTCTCTCTCTCTCTCTCTCTCTCTCTCTCTGCTTCTCCATCTCTCGCTTTATCTTTCATTCTTCATCGCTCTCTCCTCTGTCGCACTCACTCCCCATATCGCTCTCTCCCGCATGTTCTCTTTTTCCTCTCCCGCTCTATCTCCTTCCCCACCACTCACTCTCTCTCTTCTTAAAAACGTTATAGAGTAGTATAAATGTATGACAAAAACAATATAAAATATATACGGTAGCGTAAAAAAAGCATCGATTGCGTCGACAATCGTAAGCGTGCCGACGACATGACGTTATCGACGGGCGGGTAATGCCCGCGAAATATAGATGACAGAAGTGAACAGAAGAAGGAAGAAAAGGAAGACAGAAGTGAACAGAAGAAGGGCCAGAAATCAGAATGACAACGAAAGTGAACATAAATAAAAGAACAGAATGACGTTAGAAGTGAACATGCAGATAAAGGAACAGACTGATGTCAGAAGTGAACATAACGGAAGGAACAGAATGACGCACCGAAGCCGGTGAACATAGGAAGGTACAGTCGCGTTGTTCTCGACGTGCCGCCAACGTCGGCGAGCTAAGGAAATCTTTGCGACTAGGCGCGCGTCCACATGGCGCCATCTCCATTATCATCAGCATTGCGGGCTGAATGAGTAATGATGCTGAAAACACCTTACGTCACCTGGCGTGCAACAGCATCTTACCTTGCAGCCGGCCAGGCGAGCTAATTAGCATAATTGCACATAATCAACGGACGAATTTTAAGAGGCAGCGAGCTGGAAGGAGCGCCGGACGGAGTGAAGGAGCGGCGGACGGAGTGAAGGAGCGACGGACGGAGTGAAGGAGCGACGGACGGAGTGAAGGAGCGACGGACGGAGTGAAGGAGCGGCGGACGGAGTGAAGGAGCGACGGAGGAGACTCA
>NW_014577090.1:159609-171551 GCF_000485595.1 Priapulus caudatus | reverse complement strand
AACGCATTTATACACGGGGGGGGGGGGCGCATTATACTATCCGTCGGTCTTAAAGGGGTAAGCTTGCTAAGCTGGCGCGTATCTCGCGCGCTGAGACGCATGCCACGACACTATTCGCATGAATAACAATCACGGAACACGGAGAAGCAAGTCTACGCGATGGATGAGAGCCGCGACATGCTCAAGACGAGATCGAGTAAGGGTGGGGGACGAGATGAAAAAGCTTTTTCGGCCGCGCGCGCTCATTGTCGGTGGTGTAAAGGTGTACTTGATGCGGAGTTCTGCTTGCATCTCTCACCCCCCCCCACTCTCCCACTCTCTCGGCCCTCGTTTCCTCTCTCTCTTCTCTCTCTCTCTCTCTCATCTCTCTTCTCTCTCTATATATATATATATATATATTATGATATAATATCTTTCTCTATTTCTTTTTTCCTCTTTTCTCCAAAAGCATGCACACACACACACACACACACACACACACACACAAGTCACACACCACACACACACACCACACACACACACACACACCACACACCACACACGCGGCAGGCGCGCGGCGCACGCACACACACACTCTCTCTCTCTCTCTCTCTCGACACACACACACACAACACACACACACACACACACACACACATCACGCAACGCACCACGACACAACACACACACCAGACACACACACAACACAGCACACCCAGCTACACACAGAGTGCGAGATCTAGAGACGCGCTCGCGTGTATAGGGCTATTAGATTACATTCACAAGAAATTGCTCATTTCTCGATCTCTCTTCTGCTAAACGGCAGCGTAACGCCGCGTGGAATTCCCATTTCTCGCGCCATCAACTTATTAATGGCAGCGTCTATATTTACATTCAGGTTTTACGAGACAGAATTTTCAGAGGCACCAGAATTCTTCTTTTTGTCCATCGCGCTCTCTCAGCGACAACTACGAAACACATAACACATTATATGTTGGTCTGGTGTGAAAGTCCGAGCGCGAGTTTCACCCCCTCCTCCGCCTCCTCCTCTTCTGTCACCCCCTCTTCATCCTCAGCTCTCCTATCGCCCTTACATTCTCCCATTCTCGCCCTCCCCCAACTGTTTGCCTCCGACGACCTCACCTCCTCTTCCCTTTCCGTTTCTTGCCCCTTCCTCTTCTACCACGCACGAACCTTTCCAGCAATGATGAAATATAACCCAAACAGCAGTGAACTGCGAACCCGCCGTGTGTACCTATGCGCATAAACATGGAAACGCGTTTAGCATCCCGCGATACTATATACCCCGTCTCGATTTATGAGACCATATATGGCAGCTGGATTCGCCGGGGGCGAGGAAGACCGCGTAAAAGTTACGTGTACGATCATGTTAAACCCAGTTACCCGCGCTGCCGTAAAGAAAACCGCGCACCGAATAGGCGAATTGGATTTTATTTTCGATTCAATCACATCGTTCAGCGAAATTCGAAGCTGAAATACGCGATCATCTGCAGCCGAGAAGTGCTGACGCATCGCGTGGGAGAAGTTATAGTGTTGGAGTTGCGTGAGTGAGACTGAGTGATAGTAGCATGGGGATCGCTTGCTCCTGTGCTATTTGCGATTGCTCCCACAAGCGAATCATCTACGCTCAGAGATCTCTATGACAAGATAGCTGTAACTTAATTAAAAAATACTCAGAGAGTTACGTCGCATACACAACATACACTTTATTCATGCTAAACAACCACAGATTCAAGATCCACCCTCCGCTCGAAACATTAGAGAAGCCAGATTAATGATGCATATTTCTAGCATGCATGTAGCTGGATCGCCTTTCAAACACGAAAACAGCGGACCGGTTGCAATAGCCACGTCACCTGACGGAATGACACAATTACAAGACGACTCTCGTTTTACATGTTTCTATAGTCGTCCATGGGGGCATCTACCTTGCGTGCGTAACGCAAATGTGTGCTCTAGTTTAAAGGTGTGCACTAATGCCGAATATTACCACAAAAAAAGTTCAGAAAAAGAGCTTTGCCAGAGACGAAATAGTGCAATGGTGAACCATCGGCGGAAGACTACTCTTGTGTGCCTCCTAAATGAGATATATTAAGAGTAACATGTACTGTGTACAACCCAGTGTACTGCTATAGTGTTAGGATAAGGTATATCGGTATAATCGCTATGCAATGTAAGGAAAGAATGGAGGAAGGGGGCGCAAGGGGGGGGAGAGGTGACACCGCCTTCTCACCGTGGGAGGGGGTAGAGGGTTTAGAGACAGTTTATGGAATGGATGGGGGGAATGGCGACGTAGGAGGGGAGTAGTAACACCGCCTACGCTCCAGCGTTCTCTCGTATTTACGTTGGCGCGTGTAAAATACACTCATGACAGGCCGCGTGAGCACAGCGCTACCACCGCACCGCCGACAGAACAGTCATTAGTCTGTATTCGCTATTTGCTCACCGACGACAAAGGCCTCGCTGTCCGCTGTCGGATGACAGCGGCAGACGAACACCAGCCGAACACGTGACGCGAGGCGAATAAACATGTCGTCGCATCGCTGTTCTCGCTCCAGCGCTGCACAAAGACACACCACGCGACGGAGCGGGCTTCATCTAGTCCTCAGCTTCCCCTCATCCTCCACCTCCCGAAGAGAAACGAAGTGGGCGTGAGTGCCGGCGTGAATGTGTAGCATGAGAGCGGCCGACATAGCGTGTTTACAACGGTGCAGAGTCCGCGAGAGATGCCCAGAATTTATCCGCCATGGGAGAAAGCTCTGCTGGTATATATATATATATGTATATGTGAGAAAGAGAGAGAGAGAGAAAAAAAGTGATAGTAAGAAAGATTGTGATAGAGAGAGAGGGGGAGGTAGGGAGGGAGAGAATGAGATGGGGGAGAGAGCGCGCGCGTGTGTAGTATGACTATGTTTGTGAACACGTACGTTTATGTGCGAGTTTGTGCGCGAGTGTTTGTGACTATGCTTGTGCGCACGTGCGTGTAATCGCGTGCAGTCGAATCTCGGTTTTTTATGGTCGCCTATTGAACATTGCTCGTTGTTGTCGTAGTGCAAGACTGGCGCTCGCGTTTGCGAGTAGGACGTCGCTATGACGACGTAATTGAGCGTCGTGCCAGCGCGCGACGACTGTGACGACGAACTCTCCCTACAAGGATTGCTCACTGTGCTCATGTACGCAGCACACACACACACACACACACACACACACACACACACACACACACACACACTTGGTGGTGGTGGTGGTGGTGGTGCTGCTGCTGATGCTGCGATGAAGCCATTTCGTATAGCACACGGAACTGTGGGCGGGGAGTACGAACGGAGGGGTGTGGGGCTTAGAACAACGCAGGCTGCCACATCTAATGCTGCAAATCACTTGCTTAGAGCAAGAATAGTAAGTGAAATGGGGAAATTCATATATTACCAATATTTATCTTGGGAGTGATAACAGAAAAATTAAGCTTGAAAAATAATTAACAAATCTCAATTTTTGAAAATTTTACGCAAATTAACACGCACATACACATGCGCACGCACACGCACGCACACACACGCACGCACACACGGCCGGTTATTGGGCTACCAATAATGTCAACGTTTGCCAACTTTCTCCATCTCCCTAGACGACGTTTATGTGACTGAAGGCGACACGAAATAGCACCAGCTCGTACAGATACGTGCATATAAATCTTAAGCACAACTCATCTGTCTTGTCCGTCCACTGAATGAATGAATGATTGATGAATGTCACATACACTGTATATACGCGCAAATATCCGCCACGTAAATATTATATTATACGTCTCCCGCAGATATACGTCTCTACGCGCGAGGAACTATCGACACGCTTCACGTTTCCGCGGCTCCGATTGGTCTAAACTGCGGCACGTGACCACAACGTAAACAGGAGGCTCGTATATGTACGCATATATACGCTGTATAATGAGGCAAACAGCGCGCATACCTTGATTCGTGATTCATCGTCGCCTTAGCCGTTATAATTAGCGCCCCCGTGTGTGGCCGCATCCGGCAAGCCGCCGCCCCTGCACCCTGCAGGTAGCCATGATTTGCGGCAGCTTCCCTCGAGACGGAGCGTCATGTCGCACGGCCGGCATGCATTAGTTCCACATTCGCTATCTAATATTAACCGCTCTATGCCACTAAATACGGGCACTGCGGTGATTTACTAGGCGAATGCTATGCCGGCGAGTATTGCATAAGCGATAATTAGATTTTGCTGTCACGGTGCAAAGTCACGGCATTTATACACGGGGGGGGGCGAATTTCTATCCGGTGCGGTTTAAGGGTAAGCTTGCTAAGCCTGGCGCGTATCTCGCGGCGCTGAGACGCATGGCCACGACACTATTCGATGAATAACAATCACGGAAACACGGAGACAATCAGCGATGGAGAGAGCCGCGACATGTCAAACGAGATCGAGTTAAGGTGGGACGAATGAAAAGCTTCTTTCGCCGCGCGCGCTCGATTGTCGGTGATGGTGGTGGTACTGATGCGGAGTTCTGCTTGCATCTCTCACCCTCCCCCCACTCTCCCACTCTCTCGCCCTCTTACAAATATCTATACACATTATATATATATTTCGTACATATGTCTACACATTTACCATACTGTACCTATACATATGTATATTATCAAGAGCATATGATCTCTGCGATTTATATGTCCTTGATAATATATATTGTACAGTTATGTTCATGATAATAATACTGTACACAGCTACTGTATGTTTCACGGCCGGGAAGTCTCAGAAGTCCAACAACGATCAACTTACTGACCGACTATTACGTTGTTCGGGTAATATACTAACTAGAATGCACTCTAAACTAAGTAAAAGATAACGCGTGTATGTTTTGTTCAGTCGGCTGCGTTTTAATTTACCGGATGAGTTGAAGGGAAACTTTTTTGAAGTCAAAATCTACAAATTTGCAAAAGTCAGCTTTTTGTAACTCCATTCTCTCGAAGTTTCCCTTTTAAAACATTTCCGAAAAAGAAATGCGTCGGCGTTTATGTAGAGTTATCGCTAAAAATCAAGCGCCTCGTAAATTCATGTAATTGCGCTTATAGCTTCGTTAGAGACGAAGGCTTCCTGAATAGCATCTTGATACGCAGCTCGCCAAATACACGTCCTATCTGTTTGATGCAATTAGATTAAAATTGGTTAAATCAAGTATTTTCGTATTAAAAACATCTATATCGTTATTAACTTAGCACTGTTTACCAGCGATATCGCTTTATTTAATTATTCGACAAAAAGCCGAATAAACATTATAATTTCGTAGATTAACAATAAATTTAAATAAGCTAATTACGTTACGATCGAGTTGGATTATTAGTTAGACAAGAGCTAAACGGCCCCGACGCTGTATTAAATAATTGTTTGCGCAAACGCATGTCACGATCAGTCGACAATGGTCGTGGTTTACTTTGCTGATGTCAGATGTTTTTGCTCTTTGTCTGGAAAAACATACGTGGATGATGTTACCCGACTGCGTACGCGCGCGTGCGTGCGTGTGTGTGTGTGTGTGTGCGTGTGCGTGTGCGTGTGCGTGTGCGTGTGCGTGTGCGTGTGCGTGTGCGTGTGCGTGTGCGTGTGTATGTGTGTGTGTGTGTGTGTGTGTGTGTCGCGCAACCGGCTCTTCATAATATAACAACGCGAAATGAATGATAGCTTTCGAATGATAATTCATACATATGCACTGACCAATCATCGACGTCACAACACTGTGGAGCATTGTGATGACGCAAACACACGCCCAGGGCCGTTTATTTACTGCCAACCGTCCACTTAGTCACTGTACTCTTTAATCGCCCATCATCATGCTCGTGAACACCATCGATGGGGTGGTAGAGAGATTAAACGGGCGCTTATAGGCCTCATGCGCCTCGGTATAAGGCGCATAATTCGTGCACACTTCGCGGATTTCGTACCCATTAGGGTCACGCCACTGCACTCGGAGAAAATCCCCTTCAATATGAGTCGATGTAATCAGAGTGATGCTGGGAGCCTATACCAGCGATGATGTCTATAGTAGGCAAGGATGTCTATAGTAGGCGAGGATGTCCATAGTAGGCAAGGATGTCTATAGTAGGCAAGGATGTCTATAGTAAGCGAGGATGTCCATAGTAGGCAGGGATGTCTATAGTACGCGAGGATGTCTATAGTAGGCGAGGATGTCTATAGTAGGCAGGGATGTCTATAGTAGGCGAGGATGTCTATAGTAGGCAGGAATGTCTATAGTAGGCAGGAATGTCTATAGTAGGCGAAGATGTCTATAGTAGGTAGGGATGTCAATAGTAGGCAAAGATGTCTATAGTAGGCGAGGATGTCTATAGTAGGCGAGGATGTAATATCAGGCGAAGATGTCTGTAGCAGGCGAAGTTGTCTATAATTTGTGGTGGATGCATATAGTAGGCGAGAGAGCCAATAGTAGGCAAGTATTTCTATTTAAGGCGGCGATGTCTATGTAAGCCGGCGATGTCTATAATAGGCGACTACGTCCACAATAGGCAACTACGTTTACAATAGGAGACGACGTCTATAATAGGCGACGATGTCTATAGTAAGCGACGCCATCTATAATCGACGAGATATTGTGAGCAACATAACATGCATGTTTTCAGTGAGCATGCCTGTGGCCGGCGGGCGTTGAACTGCACCTTATAGGAAGCATACAACAGTAAGCCTCCGCAAATTGTTCACCGTTGCACTATTTCGTCTCTAGAAAAGGCCGTTTTGAATATTTTTTTTCGCCGAAATTCGGCACTAGAGTGCAATAATTTGCATTATGCACGCAATTTAGATGCCTCGTGGACGTCTAGAAAGCATTAGAAGTAAAATTGATCTTGTTGTGTATTCGTGGCATTCCGTCAGGTAGCGTAGCCACAGCGACCGGTTGGTCATTTTTGTGTTTGAAATGAGTTCAGACAACTTTGCAGAAATTCGCATCATAGAGCTGGCAAAAGTTTCGAGCGGAGCATAGAGCATGAATCTGTAGTTATTTAACATGAATAAAGTGTATGTTGTGTAAGTATTCTTAATTAATTTCTGTTCGGTGCTTATTCAGGCCTGCCGCCTATATGGACGACCTCTACTGTTGTTCACCACCTATATAACACGGACACGTAAACGTCTTACGCGCTTACACCGCAGATTAATCAGCGGCGAACCTATAAATAGCGGAGCCGCCATCACAAAGGTTGCCAACAACAAAGACTCGCTGCTGGTAATATCATCGGTGGGCCAGCGCTCACACGGAACTAACAAACTAGGGGGTCAGCCGTCGGGATCTAATTGATCGCTCCCCGCTTTCATTCAATCCGTGTTAAGAGCGCGCGCGTGTGGTGACGATGGAATGAAGGGCGCAGACGAACTATAGGCGCGGCTGCTTTCCTCATTCCGAGACGTCGTCGTCATTCCGACAATCCCGGGCACACTTCGCCAGCGAGGCGACGACGGCGCCCTCTGTATTCACGCTCAAACACGATCATTTTTTATGTGTATTTTAACGAAACGCACGCGCGCGTGCGGCGAGGCAACAGCAGCGCCATCTTTTTCTATATGCTCAATCACAGGATATTTTACGTGTAATATCACGAAAATAACGCGCCCGCGTGCGGCAAGGCGACGGCAGCGCCCTCTTTTTTTTCTACGTTCACACCCGTTAATTTTTTACGTGTCTTTTTGTGAAACGCACACTCGCGACGGCAGCGGCGGCGGCGACGGTGGAAAACGCGGTCGTGCGAAATCAGAGAAATGTCCGGGTAAACGAAACGGGGCTAATGCGAGCCTTAATTGCGGCCGTTAAGGTAACAACTCATGCGTCGACTGTCATCGATTGCTGGCTAAATCACAGTCCAGAACGTTAGCGCAAGTCATGCAGGTTATGGTTTTGAGGTTTTTATTTCTCTCTCTCTCTCTCGGCCAAATCCGCGTCGTTTTTCACGTCGGCCGCTACGTGAAGAACGAGTCCGCCGCTATAAACTGCTTTCCATGCACGTTTACTCGCACGCGCGCCCTCTGCCGGTAAGCTTCATTAAGGCTCTCACGGATGTCTGCGTTTTATTCTCGCACGCAAGCCTTCTTTCCTCACTTACTTTCCCTTTTCAGTGAACGTGATTTCTGGCCACGTGCTCCACTAGGACACGCAGGAGCTCGTGTTACCGTCACCCACTCCAACCTTTATACCAGCGCGTACTGTAATCGGCATTAAGTCTCCTATTATACAGGAGAACGTCTATCGCGACAGACATAAGCGATCGATCTCATTATTCACGCACCACAGACATAGCTGTGTGCGTGTGGGCTCACATGTAGTGTGTGTGTGTGTGTGTGTGTGTGTGTGTGTGTGTGTGTGTGTGCGTGTGGAGGCGGTATTACAGCTGTGGCTGGGATCATAGATAAGAGGCATTCACAGATGTCATATATAAATGATTTCTCGATCCCAGGTATATAGATAGCACAGCAATATCATAGGTGATCTTTGGCCCTAGCTATAATATGGCTGATTGATTGACTGCATGAACATCGATAACACGGCTATGAGAGGTGGACTCCACAGTCCCAAACATTCAGGTGATATCTAAAATAAAGTATAATAAATTATAAGAAGTTTTTCTTATTTTTTAATGAAGAAGTGGTGAAAGATTTTCCCTTAGAAAACCTTAATATAAATATAAATATAATAATGATATGTGTATGTGAGAGGATCGATGTCTGCTACCGCTACTCTTGCACGCCTTTAAGAGAGGTATAGTGGAAGTTAATGAAGCACACGAGTTTAATTTCACCGTCACGATATCGGTAATTAACCTGTGCGCGTAACACACCTGGCCGCACCACCATCGCCGCTGCCGTGTGTGCTGCGCACCGTTAATCCATCATCTTTCCGCACGCATGCTAATGCGCGCAAACCCACAAAGCTCGCAAAAAATCCCCCCCGTGTAAGTTCGTGCACGTTGGCGTGCGTGCAGCAAGATTGGGCGCCGTAGTGGAGTAGTACTCAAACGGCAATTTTTCTGTGGAATTTTAAACTTTTGTAGTAAATACGATTTGTGTTTTAAATACATGATACTATTTACCATCATTTTATTATTGAAACGTGCTCAAGTGTCTATGCTCGAGGTTGGCATCGGCCGCCGTCGCTTCGTTCTATATACGGCCAAGCCAACCCGTAGCGACGACAACGACCAACAGTAATATTTTGGCGAAATTTAAGAAAAAAATGCGAAAAAACGATAGTTTCGCAATGAACTGTCGCAGAGTTCCGACAACGACCGCCATGGCGACTAAAATACGCGCGCGTCGATATCAACAAAGAATGTTTACTGTTAGTAGCCGTGTGCGCGATTCATGCGGCGGATGTGCCAAACGGCGTGTGAGACCCCGGACGATTATGCGCCGTTTAATGACCTAATTAGCAACGCGGTTCGTCTATCCCGCGCGCCTAATTGTTCATTAGCGTCTCGTCGAGGAGCTTAAACTGCTTCCTTTCCTGTTCATTTTGCCGCCTTTGCGTCGAACTGTAGTGGCAGTTTAAAGTCCGGGGAGAATTTGTCGTCGGTCGCTTGACACTCCCCGCGGCAGTGTATAGTTGCGGAGGTAATAGACCTACGCTGAATAGGATGACGGAAGTGTGTAGTAGCGGGGGGGGGGGGTATGCGGTCTCGCGAGATCTCGCTTAGCGTCTAACTATTGCATTTATTCCATGTATCTATTCCTTTCCTTTTGTTCAGACCCATTCTTCTTTCCATTCCATCCGACCTCATGTAAAGACATATCTTCATGATGTGCCACCTATACGACCTCACCCAACTGTACTTACGCACACCCAACCCTATCTCACACCACGCACATAATCCCACCAAATCTCTTCCGACACACCCACCCCTATATCAGACTACGCATATGCGCACCAGTTCATATTCCTACACATCGACCGCTTTCTCACACCACGCACATTCACATCAAAACTATACCAAGCACACCCAAACGCTATCACGTAAATTCGCACTAAGACTACGCCCACACCGTCACCGCTCTCATGCCGTCCCTCGTCAGTGGTTTCTTCTATGGTTCCATGTCTATAGGACCCGCTGCCATCGGGCCGTGTGCGGACAGTTTCGGCCGGTCAAGAGCATCGCTAGTGATCGATATGGTACAGAGAGGTGCTTGCCGACTTGCTCAAAACATCAGTTCTCGCGCACACACAAGTGAAAGCTGGCTAACGAAGAATTACTATTCACTATACGACACGCATCAGAGCAATTTTTCCGTTGGCCGTTCCATCCTTGCCTCTCGTCCTTGTATTATATCAAGAGCGTATAAAGAAGGTCCTTCTTAATACGCTCTTGATTTTATATATATATATATATATCTAGCAGAAGTGGCTGTCTTGTCTGGGACAAACATCTCGTCATAGTCCCCTCTCTCGTGACGTCTTCGGGCGCCAACCAATCAGAGGTGGGGCGACGAACGGACGAGATTCCATCGGTGAATGCATGCTTGCACAGCGGGATGATGCTGGGAGGATGCTGCGAGGATGCTGGGATGTTGCTGGGATGTATGTCTGGGTGATGCTGGGGAGTGATGCTGGATATGCTGGGATGATGCTGGGGTGATGCGGATGATGCTGGGGTATGCTGGGGTGATTCTGGGAATGATGCTGGGATGAATGCTGGGTGATGCTGGGATGATGCTGGGATGAGTGCTGGGGTGATGCTGGGGATGATTATGTTGATGCTGGGTGATCGCTGGGATGATGCGGGGTGAGGCGGGAATGATGCTGGGATGATGATGGGGTGAATGCTGGGATGATGCTGGATGATGCTGAGCTGGGTGGATGCTGGATGATGCATGGAATGAGCGGTAATGATGCTGGCAATGATGCTGGGATTGTGGCAAGGGTGATGCGGATGATGCTGGGATGATGCTGGGATGATGCTGGGCGTGATGCATTGATGAGCTGGGATGATGCTGGATGATGGCGGGGTGAGCTGGGATGATGCTGGGATGATGCATTGAATGAATGCTGGATGAGCTAGGAGTGATGCTGGGGTGATGCTGGAATGATGCTGGGGATGATGCTAGGGGTGGATGCGGGAGTGCATGCTGGGATGATGCTGGATGATCGCATTGATGAAGCTGGATGATGCTGGATGCAATTGCGGGGGTTATGCTGGATGATGCTGGGTATGATAGCATTAATGATGCTGGGAGATGCTGGGATATATGCTGGGTGATGCTGGGATGATCTGAGGAATGGATGGCGGGGATGCTGGAATGAATGCTGGATGATGCTGGGATGATGGCATTGGAGATGCTGGGATGAATGCTGGGATTATGCGGGGTGATGCTGGACTGATGCTGGAGATGCGGGAGATGCTGGATGATGCTGGGGTGATGCTGGGGATATGCTGGGGTGGATTTTTTGCTGGGATGATGCGTGGGATGATGCATTGAGATGCTGTGGGTGATGCCTGGATGATGCGGGGTGATGCGGGATGATGCTGGATGATGCACTTGATGAGCCGGGTGATGCATTGAGATGGCTGGGGTGATCTTGGGATAGATGGCGCGGGTGATGCGGGATGATGCTGGGATGATGGCATTGATGATGCGCGAGGATGCTGGATGATGCTAGGATAGATGCTAGGATGAATGCTGGATGATGCGGATGATGCTGGGTGAAGCTGGATGATGCTGGGTGATCGCTGGGATGATGCTGGGAATGATGCTGGGGTAAGCTGGGAGATCTGGGTTATGCTGGGATGATGGCTGGGATGATCTAGGATGATGCTGGGATGATGCTGGGTGATGCTGGGATGAGTGCTAGGGGTGATGCATTGATGATGGCTGGGATAGATGCTGGGAGATGCTAGGATGAGCTGGGATGATGCCTGGGATTGATGCTGGGATGATGC
>NW_014577090.1:155768-159584 GCF_000485595.1 Priapulus caudatus | reverse complement strand
CCGGCCACGACACTATTCGGGATGAGAGTAACAGATCACGGGGAACACGGGGAGACATAGACGGTAGAGATGGAATAGGCCGCGCACATGCCATCCAAACAGAGATCGAGTTAAGGTGGCGGACGAATTCGAAAAGACTTTTTCGGCCGCGGCGCGTCGATTGTCGGTGTGGGGTAAAAAGGGTACTTGATGCGGACGTTCTGGCTTGCATCTCTCACCCTCCCCCCACTCTCCCACTCTCTCGCCCCTCTCTTCCTCTCTCTCTCTCTCTCTCTCTCTCTCTGCTCTCTCTTCATCTCTCTAATGACTATTATATATACTAATATTGATGATATATATCTTTCTCTATATTCTTTTCCTTCCTCTTCTTCTCCAACAAAGGCATGCCACACACACAGCACACACACACACACACCACACAAACACACACACACACACACACACACACACACACACACACACACACACACGCGGCGGCGCCGGCGCACGCACACACCACACTCTCCTCTCTGCTCTCTCTCTCACACACACACACACAACACACACACACCACACACACACACACGCAACGCAACGCACACACACACACACACACACCACACGACAACACACACACACACACAGAACGGTGCGAGATGATCCTTTAGAGGACGCGCTCGGTGTATAGGAGCTATTAGATTACACTTCAATCAAGAAATTGCTCATTGCTCGATCCTCTTCTGCTAAACGGGTGACTGAGAGCGTTAACCGCCGCGCGAGCGAGCGTGGAATTCCCATTTCTCGCGGCATCAAGCTTATTAATGGCAGACAACTCGTCGTATATTTACATTCAGGTTCTTACGAGAACAGGAATTGTTCAGAGGCGACCAGATTCTTCTGTTTTGTATCCATCGCGCTCTTTCGCAGCGACAACTACGAAACACATACACATTATATGTGGGTTCTGGTGTGAAAAGTCATCGAGCGGGCGAGTTTCACCCCCTCCTCCGCCTCCTCCTCTTCTGTCACCCCCTCTTCATCCTCAGCTCTCCATACGCCCTTACATTTTTCTCCCATTCTCGCCCTCCCCCAACTGTGTTGCCTCACGACAACCTGCAACCTACTCTTCCCTTTCCGTTTCTTCCCCTTCCTCTTTTACCACGCCACGAACTTTCCAGCCAATGAGAAATATAAACCCAAACAGAGCAGGTGAACTGCGAAGCCCGCGCGTGTGGACCTATGCGCAACTAAACAGTCGGGAAACGCGTTTAGCATCCCGGCGATACTATGATACCCCGTCTCGATTATGAGACCACTACTATGGCGAGCTGGATTTGCCGGCGGGGGGAGTGAAGACGCGCGCGGTAAAAGTTCACGTGTCACGATCCCATGTTAGAACCCAAGGTTACCCGCGGCGAGTGCCGTAAAGAAAGACGGCGCCACCGAATAGAAAGGCCGAATTGGATTTTATTTTCGAGTCAATCACATCGTTCAAGCGGAAATTTCGGAAGCATGAAATACTGCGGATCATCTGCCCAGCCGAGAAGTGCTTGACGCCTCGCGTCGGAGAGAGTTATTAAGGTGTGGAGTTCTGCTGTGATGTGAACTGAAGTGTAATTAGTAGCATGGAGGATGCGCTTAGCTCCTGTGCCTATTTTAGCGATTGCTGCCACAAACGAAATCATCTACGCTCAGAGAGATCTGCTATGACAAGATAGCTGTGAAATACCTCCAAGGGCGAGAGGAAACAAGTTAGACAGAGAGAGAGAGAGAGAGACAGAGAGAGAGAGAGAGAGAGAGAGGGTGGAGAGGTGATAGAGGGAGAGAAGGACAGACAGACAGAGAGAGATGGGGAGAGAGAGACCGACACAGAGAGAGAGAGAGAGAGGAGAGAGAAAGAGAGAGGGGAAGTGATCGAGGGAGAGAGGGACAGACAGACAGAGAGCGGGAGAGAGACACCGACAGAGAGAGAGAGGGGGGAGAGCGAGGGGGGAGTAATCGATGAGAGAGAGGGACAGACAGACAGAGAGAGAGAGAGAGAGAGAGCGGGAGAGAGAGAGAGAGAGGGGGAGAGAGAGAGCGAAAGGGGGGGGAGACAGATAGGAGAGAGAGGGGAGGGAAAGCAAGAAGGTCTTTTACATCGTCACAACGCGTACTAGTCAATCTTTCAATTTTCCCGCTTAGCAATATATCCGAGTTGGCCGGATGCGTGCGTTTTAATTTTAGAAAAGGCTACATAGAGCATCGCAGGATACAATTAAGTTCTATTTATTATTACGTGTATACGGCAGGTTTCTGTTCATTTGGGAAATTTGTTTAAGGCTGCGGTTAGGGCTTGCTTAACGATTACTGCTTAATGATTACAGTTAGGCTTGGATAACGTACTTAACTTAATCGTTTTTTTCAGTGCAGCAATTAAATTGCTCGGCTGTGCACATACACGTGTGCAGGTTGACATATGCGTGCCAACGTGTGCGTGCCAACGTGTTTTAACGTAGAAGTAAATTTAACTCATTAGTATATTCAAGCAGTCTATTCTAATAATATACAGTCAACTCTTCCAATACCGACCAACCTCGGGACCGTCCGGTTAGATCGGTTTTCTGTGAAGTTTAGTTTACAAGGGGATCGTCTTACGTGCCTCAGATGGGGTTGGAACATTAAATTCGGTTATAAGGGCGTTCGGAATTTGCAGAGTTGACTGTGACTAATGTATAGCATATTCTCATTATAACGCACTAAGGAATTAAACAACTAACGCATGCATGCACACACACACGCACCCACGCACGCACACACACATAAATATGCTTTAGAGTTGCGTGACGACCTGATTGCACTATATAAAGCCCACAGACTGTGACGTAATTTTAATGCAGATGTGGCGGATGTCAGCCGGGAACCCGCGGCCTGCTGATAGTGATAGAAGCCATGTTACTGCTGGTTAAGATTACGGGTTAGCTGGACCAGCGGATACCCCGCATATTAGGAATAGAGAGATGAAAGAGGAAAGGAGAAGGTGGAAAGGGGAAGTAAGAGTGAGAACAAGCGAGAGCGAGAACGCGACACGCACACTCACGATCACATAAACACACACGCACACACACACGCGCGCGCGCACGCACGCACGCACGCACGTACGCACGCACGCACGCACACACGCACACACGCACGCACGCTCGCACACACACACACACACACACACACACACATGTAAACCATAACCTATAGATCACCTGACCTTTAATGCGCGCAGTTGAGTTTTGGTCAGCCACCAACGACGCATAACTTTCGATAATCTGTAATTGGCTTCAGTTCAGACACTGATGATCAGCGCCTAGCAACAGCATCGTTCGTGGATGCGTGCATATATACATATACATATATATATTATACATACATACATACATACATATATACATATATATATATATGTATATATATATATCACGTCGGGCTGCTGCACCTCTGCAGATATGGAGCCGATGTAAAGCGTCAGCCGCCTAAGCCGTATCTGCATAATAAGGCGTCTTTGAAACATAACAAGGTCGATTCCGGCATAGACGTGGCGCGGTGAAGATAACGACGCCGCTGTCAGGGGGCATCGGCGTTTTGCAAACTCGTCGATAGAGCGTTGAAGCGTGTCTCAGATGTCGGTGAATGAAATCGCCGGGCAAATTAGACACGTCGAACGTTTTAGGTTTCAGCGTGACTCGAGCCGTCGTCGCCTCGTCGGCTGAGGCACAACCGCAGCCGGACAGAGATAGCGATGTAGTGCGTGCGCGCGCGTGTGTGTGTGTGCGTGTGTGTGTGTGTGTGTGTGTGTGTGTGTGTGTG
>NW_014577090.1:149660-154544 GCF_000485595.1 Priapulus caudatus | reverse complement strand
CCTATCTCATTTGAGCGGGGCTTCAATTACGCACAATGGTGGCCGCTCACTGCAGTTGTGCCGAATCTGTTGGATATAATGAAGGCTCCAATGCGAGACGATTGTGTAAGCACGTCGTGAACGTGGTTTCCAAATGCAGTAACATCGGTCTCGCGTTGCGTATAGGAAAGCATCGTGGTGGCGCGCGCAGTGTTGTGTGTGTGTGTTGTGCGTGCGTGCGTGCGTGGCGTGTGTGCGTGCGTGCGTGGCGTGGCGTGCGTGCGCGCACGCGTGTGTGTGTGCACGCGCGCGGGTGTGTACGCGTGTTTGTGTACGCGTGCGTATGAGTTTACGTGTGTGCGCGCGTGTGTGCGCGTGGTGTGTGTTTGTGGCGCGCGTGGTGTGTGTTTGGTGCGCGTGCTGGGTGTGTGGCGCGCGCGTGTGTGCGCGGTGAATGTGAGTGTGTGTGTATGGGTGTGTGTGTGTGTGGTGTGTGTGTGTGCGTTGTGTGTGTGTGTGTGGCGGTGCGTGTGTGTGTGTATGGTATGTGTCGTGCGTGTGTGTGTGTGTGGTGCGTGGTGCGTGTGTGCGTGCGCGTGTGTGCTGTGTGAGTGGTGGCGTGTGTGTGTGTTGTGTGTGTGTGCGTGTGTGGCGTGCGTGTGTGCGTGTGTGTGTGTGTGTGTGTTTTGTCGTATGGCTTGTGGTGGGTTGTGTTGTTTTGCCTTGTGCTGAGCGGTTGCCGTGGTGCTCACTGTTGGTTGTTGTTTGTGTTGTGGGTACTGCGTGTGCGTAATTGTTTACGTGTGTGTGCGCGTGTGTGCGCGTGGGTTGTTCTGTTGCGCGCGTGTGTGTGTTTGTTGCGCGTGGTGTGTGTGTGTGCGCCGCTGGCGTGGTGTGCGGCGCGGCGTGTGTGCGCGTGAATGTGAGTGTGTGTGTATGGTGTGTGTTGTGTGTGTGTGTGTGTGTGTTGTGTGTGTGGTATGGTGTATCAGTGACGCTTGTCGTGCTGTGATGCAGTCATGACGTGTAACTGTGTGTGGCGTGCGGAGACTGGTTGTGTGCCTGTGGTGAAGTTTTGCTGGTTGTGTGTGTGTGGGTGTAGTGTGTGTGTGTGTGTTGTGTGTGTGCGGTGTGTGCTCCGTGTGTGCGTGTGTGTGTGTGATGTGTTTTGTATCGTGCGTGTGGTGTGTGTGTGTGTGTGTGTGTCGTTGTGTGGTTTTTGTTCGTTGCGTATGCGTGTGCGTGTGCGTGCGCACGTGTGTGTGTGTGTGTGTGTGTGTGTGTGTGTGTGTGTGTGTGTGTGTGTGTGTGTGTGCGTCTGCGTGCGTCGCAGCCAAGGTCAGCATCAGCAACACGTGGCTCAGATCATCGGCTACACTATACGTTCTTACTTACTTCATAATCCACCTTATAATCGGGGATTATATATATATATATATATATATGTGCGTATGTATATTCGCAGAGCATGCACGGACATATACTGCGCGGCCCACCACCTTCCTTCGTCCGTCTGATCTCATTATGCCTAAACCCGCACCGCCACCGTCACCGTGTGTTTAGATGCAAGGCCTTCCGCGAGCTCTAATTTCTAGCGCATGTGCGCCGTGGCATGCAGCTAAATGGTTTACGTGATCTTACCCGTGACGCAGACTGGGAGCTAGGCGTCTCAGAAATGTGCCGACGCTAGAGCCGCTCTATGTCCGGTTTGTAAAATGGCGGGCATCTTTATTTCCCCCCATATATCTCTTATTACACTTGCATGTATCATGGAATTACACTGCACATTTTCGTCGTCATACTCCTTGCGTTACTTCACCGTGCCCCATAACTAAAGTCGATCACGTCTGACCAGTAGTTAAGAATTTAAACACGAATGACTGCCGTAACAAATCCGCGCATGCGCAGAAGGCTAGCCTATCGAAATTGTCGAAGCTTGTTCGCTGCTAACGTCCGACCGCGTTAGGTGAAAAATGTCGAAGATTTTCCTTTAAAAACAGCATAACGAGGTTTTAACTACCAGCATTAACAGCAAGGCGATAGAGTGACGCAGCGACAGCCGCCGGTGCTGCCACGCGTGTATTAGCCATCGTTAACGATTGCTCGACGAACGCGCCATCGATCTAACGGGATTGCGGGATTCAAATCAAGCGAACTCTGTACGTGCGCGCGCGCGTGTGCTTTAATCGGGTTATGCGTGCGCCGCAGGAGCACTTGTCGTCGCATTTACATACGAGATTGTTGTACACAGCGTATGTTCTGTCCCGTAGCGAGACGTAGGACGGTGAACCTCGCAGCCTGTGTGTGTGTGTGTGTGTGTGTGTGTGTGTGTGTGTGTGTGTGTGTGTGTGTGTGTGTGTGTGTGTGTGTGTGTGTGTATGTGCGTCTGCATGCTCAGATATTTAATCACCTGCTACGATACACCGCTGTCGTGTCTAAAGCTCGAGCGATGGCTGTGATTCGTCTTTCTCTTCTTTTCTCGTTACAAGTAGCGGTATTTAATGAGGATCAGCGCCAATCACGCATCTCGCGACGTGCGCTGTGACGTCGTCGGCTACAACGCAGCAGACGACGCGAGAAAACACGAGAACGCGTCGTCGATAAAAGTTTGTTTTGTTCCAGTTTTCGAAATGTTTTTTTCCCCACCACCAACACCGCCGCCACCGCCAAAGCTAGTAGTGCGCTCGTGTGCTTGAATGCTGTAATCATCTCAGAATATATGACGTTACTGGCGGGGGGAGTGTTCCATTCTATGTCAATATGGCAATGTGGTGCCTTACCCGCTTTATAACCTCCGGTCGCTGGCACATGCGCAGTTGCGACAAGGTATACGTGACAGAAAACCAGCCTACTAGCGCAGCTCCACCCTCCCCCTGCGGACATTGCCGGCGTTCCACCGATATCAACGACGTATCTATAACCGCAAAGCTACCAATACATCACGGCGGCAATATTGCCCCGGTGTCGACAATACATCGATGAGACTAAAAGCAAAAGGCTGTCGCAGGCTATCAATCATGCGCTGTGTGCGAGAAATGCCGGGAGTTGGTTCAGCCCGATCGCTTACGTGGCGTGCTTGCGTACGTAGAACCTCTATCGGAAGTAAAATGATTTACTTGGTTTTTGCTCCTACCGTTATTCGTTCCCCCCACCTATACGGTATCCCAGTTCATTCAGCTTTTACTCAGAGCCGCTACATATAAATAAATAAATAGTTGCAATTGAACTTGTGCATACCATGTTAAGCCTCAACATCCACAAAGCAAAAAAGCAGTTCAGTCCTTTGTTAAACAGTCCCCAAATCCATGTTTAACGCCTCCTCCTTTGATGTCAAAAGGTATCCGACACTTTACTCTTTGCATCTCAGCGACAGTACATTTACATGTCGCTTTCCAATAAAGCCATCAAAAATGGTAAAGGTCACCGTGAAAAAAAAGTTTTTCAATCGCTCGCGTCTAGACCAATGTCCTTCAAAAAATCGTTAAAATCTGCCCTGTGACCCTAATTGACCTTTTGACATGTGACCTCGCATTTCGGCCAAGTGATGGTTTTTTCCTACCATGATGCTAACACCGACTATCACGCGCCTAGTCGAGCCGTTTAGAATTTGTGCCGTAATTTTTCTGTCATTTCCTCCTATACCTTAAGTTAAGAGGAATGTTCCGACCTTGCTTTACACCTCTTTGACCATTTGAACCTTTGACCCCCAGCTCGACATACCACTCGTTTTTCGGATTACCCCTCCACCGTCCCGATATCTTTGACCGTAATGTCGAGCCGTTTTAAATATTGTGCCGTGTTAGAACTGTTGAAACGGACGCACGCACGGCTCGCCGGACGCAACGCCGGACGTACGCACAGACGCACGCTGCATCGATTCTACAACGTGTATCTGAACTATGTCAGAATGAGCTAATTTAATAATACTATTAATATGATGAAGATAATAATAATAATAATAATAATAGATACATTAAATAATTAATAACATGCTATAAAGAAATAATATTTGTTTAATCCACTTCTGATCACACAGTGGGGCAAACGCTTGCACGCGATGCTATTATACGTCTGATTCATGCGGGGCCAATTAACGCGCATAGCAGGCCACGGAAATTCATCTGCTTCATTTCATTTAACGAAGCTGTGCGCTAATATGCGAAGAATCAGCGAGTAAATATTAGTTAGCTATTGCTTACAAGCTTTCCGCCGTATAGAACAGCGGCGGAAATTTGATGTCGGGACGGAGGTCGGCGCAAGGTATCTACTTAGAAGTCGGGAAGCCAGTTTGGAAGTGTGTAATTATCGCAGGACTGATTTATTACACGCATTCACATCATATCACACCTTTACTGCACTATATAATGAGAAACCAGGAGAAAAGACACCCGTGCGGCGGCCCCGACTGCGACACCAATCAGCACACACGCACGCGCGCAACACACAACGCACACACACACACACACACACCACACACACACACAGACACACACGACACACAACAAACACACACACACACACACACACAATACACACACACACACACACACACGCAACAACACAGACACACATCACACACACACACACACACACACACACACGCACACAGAACACACACGCACGCACGCACCGCACGCACACGATGCGCCACACATACACACACACCACCACCACACACGCTACACACACATTTCACACACCACACCAACACACACACAAACACACACACACGAGCACACACGCACCGCACGCACAGCACCGCACCGCACGCACACACACACACAATCACCACACACACACAACACACACAACCCCACACACAAATCAACACACACACACAACACACACCACACACACACCACCACATCACACGACACACACACACACACACACACACACACACCA
>NW_014577090.1:146069-149635 GCF_000485595.1 Priapulus caudatus | reverse complement strand
CAATGAATAAATATAATATAATAATATATTGCCTCGCGCAATAGCGAATAGGTGCTAGCGGCTACTGCTGACTACTACTACAACACACCAGACCAACAACACAACACAAACAAGCCAAGGAGTTCGGAAGCAAATAAAATAGTGCGCGCGGCTTTCAGGGCGTACGCCAGGATTTTGTAAATTGGGGTGGCTAGAGCACAGACGAAGGGGGGGGGGCTCTGGGGGGCTCTGCCGCCTGAAATTTTTACAATTAGCAGCCCTCCAGATGCGTTTTCTGCGGCGAGCGATGGGGGTCGGCCCCTGGATACCCCCCCCCCCCTGTACGGTGGTGATCGAGAGTAGCCCCCTGGAAACTGTAGAACTCTGATACGCGTGTGCGCTTGCACTGACGGGTGGGGTGCCGGGGTAGATTCAGGTTCATATCAACTGCGACGCAAAATATTTTTGCGTCAATCTTGTGTGCGTAACGCATCGCGCCGTTGCTGTAGTTGCGATTTATCAACCGCAGTTATTAGTAAATTTGCGTAACGATTTGCGTACGCAAGCGAGGCGTTTTAGGTGCGAATTCAATAAGCAAAATTTACGTAAACCTTTGCGTAGGGAGTGTGTATGTGTCAGAGAGAGAAGAGCAAGAGAGAGAGAAGCAGAGAGAGAGGAGAGAGAGAGAGAGAGAGAGAGACGAGAGAGAAAGGTGTGGCGTGCGTGTGATGTGTGTGGTGTGTGTGATGTGTGTGTGTGTGGTGTGTGTGTGTGTGTAGTGTGTGTGTGTGAGAGAGAGAAGAGAGAGAGAGAGAGAGGGGGTGTGGCGTGTTTGTGTTGTGTCTGTGGTGACAGAGAGAGAGAGAGAGAGAGAGAACGAGAGAGAGAGAGAGAGAGAGAGAGGAGAGGGAGGGAGGGAGGAGGAGGCGAAGAGAAGAGCAGAGAAGAGAAGAGAGAGAGAGAAATAGAGCGGCCGCGAGCGAGAGAGAGAGAGAGAGAGAGAGAGAGAGAGAGCGCGGAGCGAAGAGAGAGAGAGAGAGAGAGAGAGAAGAGAGAGAGAGAGCAGAGAGAGAGAGAGGCGCGCGAGGAAACACGAGAAGTGCTGTGGTGCGCGCGCGCGCGTGTGTGTGTGAGAGGAGAGAGAGAGAGAGAGGAATGGTGCGTGATTGTTGCTGTGCTGTGGCTGTGCTGTGGTGTTGTTTTGTTTAGCTGAATCAAAGTACTTATCCATACTACGTACACTACAGACAGTCACAAAGCGGTGCATAGGCCTACACTAGCTATTATAAAAAGCTGCGGTTGATACCGGCTAGAGTATGGTGGCAGTAAAATCGGTGAAACCTTTCTGAAAATCTCAGCGATGTAAGACAAACTTCAAGTCTATGAACATAATATGTGTTGCGTTGCAATGGCCTAGTTCCTGCGCCAATCTACGAATCTGCCGACTGGTGTCTTTAGCTCATTGAAACTGTAGCCTAAAACCGCCGCTGATAAACCTGTCTGTGTAAAGTCGGAATCCTCTTACCTGCTTCTTCTTCCTCTTTCTTTTTTCCTGCTCTTTTTTTTGATCTCAGGGGGATATTTGTACAGGCCATCCCCCCTCCTTCAAGAGCAGGGGGGATGCAGTCCCGCCTACCGCCCCCCCCCGGGATTTACGCCGCGTGTTCAGTGCACTGCGGTGGCGCTGCGCATAGCGTAGGGGTGCGAGCGCGTAGCGGGGCCTGCGAGGCGCAGGCGCGGGCGGGGACGCGGGTGCCTGCGACACAAAATAGAAAAAAAGGAAATTGGTACAAAAAAGCGCTTTCCTTCCCAGATTAGTTATGCTGTTCTTGTCCACTGGTTCAAAGCTTCTTTTGCCACACATCCTGGGGGCTATTGATGGCGAGAAGGTAGTGCGCGACAAAGCGCGGGATATTTCACCGAGCCAAAAAACCGTCTCACGAGTTCCACAAAAATAAAACATTTCACAATTTTACAGTAATGGAATTTCCGGCGTCGCCGATGAAGCACGGCTCGTTTCAATTAACATACACCGAACGGCTTTTACCGGCGGGCCGACGACGTCACAACGTCACGCTGAGCGCACGCCGACGACGTTATTATATGCGGGTGCGGTGGCCCAGCTTCACAGCGCATGTTTCAGCTTCTTTTTGGAGCTTGACGCAAAACCGAATATGTTAGTAATTAATATATGTGTGCACGCGTGTGTGTGCGTGTGTGTGTGCGTGCGTGTGTGTGTGTGTGTGTGTGTGTGCGTGCGTGGGTGTGTGTGTGCGTGCGTGCGTGCGTGTATGTGTATATTGGTATTGTGTGCGTGTATGTGCGTGCGTACGTGTGTGTGTCTGTTTGTGTGATTGGGGTGGGATCGTGCGTGCGTTTCTGCGTGCTCATGATGCATGGTGCAACTCATGGTGAGTTATATTCTGCATTTGATACGTTATTCGAAATTAAGAACCGTGACATGGCTTCTACAAGGAACACGGTGCGCCACATAGAGCCACAGCCCGACCGACAAACATTTCATAACATAACGTCATAACCTCGATTTATTGATTCTAGATTCTATAGATTCACTGTGCGTATCAGAGAGCCGCGTGCCTATTCGAGAACGTCTCTATAACGCCACGCTACGCGTTATGTTTGTCACTATCAAAGCTCCCCGTGACGAAATCTAAACGCGCCTCGGTCGAATGCCTTGCCGACGGACAGACGAAATTGCATCATTACCAATTTCTCTCTCGTCCGGAGACATTTTCACGCGGAGCATTCATAGTTCATGATCACAACCTCATTGTCCGAGCATGAACCCCTCTGATTTTCTTATGCATCACACACGCGCGCCCCTCCCATCAAATTACCATGCTGCCCGCCCACCACCACCACCACCACCACAATCCTTTCACGCGCAAGCATCGTCATTGCCGCTAGGTGGCGCTTATCATCGCCCAATATCTGGCGTGTACGCTAACGAAGTAGCGACAGAGATGGGAGTAATGATAGGCTAGGCGCTGCTATAACGCTGGGCGCATATAGGAGTTGTCCGGGTTCTCTCTATAGAGCGACCTATATAGGGTGAGAGGTTATGACATCGAATAATCTCTACCGGATCGGGACGGTTTCGGATCGATCGGACCGGAGACCGCATGCTTGCAGCTGAGCCCGCGACCTTTAGCTGAACGTGACGTCGACGTGTGACGTCATTTTGCGTGACGTCAACGAAACCGATAATAACCGATAATAGCACGGGGTCGGTAACTCCACGGCGACAGCTCTGCGACCGAAAACCTATAGAAATGGGGGGTTTCCGTCTCGGGAGCGGCGCAGCACACTCGGCCCTGACTGTCGGCGACGACGTAAATTCCGATGTGACCGTAGCGACGTCGACGTCCTGTCACGTCAGTAGAAATCTGCAGTGTGCCTGCATAGTGCACTGGCTGTTAGACAGATAGACAAACACGCAGACGGACGAGCGGACTACCGAATGGACGGCCAGGCAGACAAGCAGTCAGTCAGACGGCGAAAAGGGAGAAGTACAGAGAGAGAGAGAGAGAGAGAGAGAGAGAGAGAGAGAGAGAGAGAGAGAGAGA
>NW_014577090.1:143242-145152 GCF_000485595.1 Priapulus caudatus | reverse complement strand
GCACATATATATAGGCGTGTGCGCGCGTGTGCGTGGGCGTACGTGCGTGCGTATGCATGCGCGCGCGTCTTGCGCGCGTTTGTATACGGACATCGAACGACGATGAGTTATCGATGATGGTGCAGGCACTACCGGTCATCGCGTCGGCATTTACGGTGATTCTGTGGGTTTTATGCCTTCGTTAATGAGCATAACCCGGGAGAGTTTTTATCCGCCCCACAGCTACATTTACGAGGAATGCGCGAAATATATAAAAAACGGCAATAATCAGTGCCCAATGCCAGGCAGATTCTAAAGTTCACAGATTCTCAACGCTGGTTTCAACGGGTGCATGAAATCGTTATTGCAGTGATTTTCTACCGATTTTAGATCGATGGAGAAAAAAATCTTGAATGACGCTTTGATGATTTCTTTCGAGGGACCGGAATTCAGTCGCAGCGCAAATGGTTTCGTGCGTGCCTACACTCAAGCGAACGCTTATGCGAATTCGTATATACACGCACATGTGCGTGCGTCCATGCTTACATACGTATTTGCGCGCGCGCGTGCGTGTGTGTATGCGTCCATAAGCGCGCACTTGCGTGCATGCTGCGTGCGTATACCTCCATACGTGCGTGCGTGCATGCGTGCGTGCGTGCACGTGCGTGCACGTGCGCGTTACTTCAGATGTAGTTTGCGATGTTGATTCTTTGGCGTTATGTTACCGCACGCCATAAAGAGACATCGTTGACAGAAATGACATATTTACGTATACTAGAGGCAAACACGGCGACGCGCGTTAGATTTTTGCCGTTGGCGGGAGGCCATGCATTAATAGCGGGTCAATATAGTAAACCTAAGCTCCACGAATGCTGCGAATGCGCGTTTCAATGCAAGAACGGTGACAGGACTCTACGTCTTTACTAGCAGGCAGGAATCAAATGAGAAAATTCTACATATTCATAGCATTCGTCACACATTCTCCGAAATTCCGTCTCGGCGAAGCGCGTTTTTACAGACGCATGTAAATCTAACCGTAAATCAACGATGGATTTACACACGCCCGCTATCTTACTCGGACGTTAGCGATAATTGTAGCTTCTTGCTTCCGTCTTAAATTGTTATAGCTTTTACGCCAGATCTTAGTTGCGATGCCACGACACGAGAAAGGAGAAAACGAAATTGTTAGACCGTGTGGAAGTAGCTAAGCGCGCCACTCAATACTGCACTATGCGTCGTAAGTACACTATATCTGTCACTGCGATCGCTTCTAACAATAATTCAGTTGTCTCAGCGTGCACGGCTTGTCTTTACTTTACTTTTCCTTTCATTTAAAAACATTTTCTTAACGAACACATACTGATGATAATGAAAGAAAATATATCAAAATCAATAATTTTCTTTCACTCTTTGCTTTGTACCTTTCGGCCCTATAGCCGATGCTTTGCGACTCGGTAATGGCTGCTTTGATCACGCAGAGTACGCACGAACAGACGGAATATTAAATAGCTTTGTTGAATCCTTTCTTTTGAGCAGCAACGCTTGAGTAAGAAGCCGTTGGTATGATATGAATAAATAATTAGTCATATAAGACCGCCAGCAAAACGGCGTGGCGCGGTATAGGTCGCGGTGACGTCATCATTTGATGATTAGCAGCATGAATGTCATTAGTAGAGACGCGGACGGACATTGCCGACATTAGACATTTGCCACCAGATTAGGTTGGCAATTGTATCAATCGGATTAGGCTTATCGGATTTTGACGTAGACTAACATACAAATAACATCATCTCTCTTCTTGTAATAAATAAACCGGCGTCGGTGGTGGCCATCATCGGCGCATGCGCGTGCGACACTGTCTACAACTACAAACGTTAACGTTCTAGGCAATAACGACATTGATTATAATACGTGCCCACATCATTTACGCA
>NW_014577090.1:128191-142366 GCF_000485595.1 Priapulus caudatus | reverse complement strand
TCTCTCTCTCTCTCTCTCTCTCTCTCTCTATATATATATATATATATCGCTATCGCCTGTTGATTCTAAAAACGTCACTGGGGATTTTAAACCTATATGTGACCGGATTAAATGGAGCTGGTCTGCGTAATCAACGTGATTAGCATGTTCACAAGCGGCGATGCCGTCCACTTATGAACCACATCAAAAACGTTCAAAAAGGGTCATCACATATACATTTGTATAACGTAATATAGTTAATGCATGATACATATTTAAAAAAAAAACAATGAAAACTTCGGTGTTCATCGAACCGATCGGCCTCTGAAGCACAATCCACTATGGGTTTGCGCATGCGCACAACAGCTAATAAATTTCCGCGTGCACGCTAGAGCGTTGTCGAGTGTCACCGCAGGAACGCAATTTATACGCAAACCTCTGCTGCAGATGGCCTGAGACACAGAGATGCTTGCTGATGCTGCTCGTTGTTTACTCTCTCTAGCGTCTGCCGACAGCTTTCGCTGTGTTTATGCGCGCGGGATTTTCTCGGCTCCCTCCGTATCGCATGTCGACGCGAGTAAAGTAAAACTGGGCTAGCGCCACATTAACACGCGCGCACCCGTATCACTGTCAGCGCGTGAGACTGAAGCAGCGATCTGTGTCGAGGGGAATGAGTTACACGGCTCAGCGCATGCCAACGTTAGGCTGACTTATTGAAACCACCACTAAGTGCCTGATACACACCACTAGTACCGATGGGACTCGTTTGGCCCGCAAGTATTTCGCTATCTGAAATAAACGCAGCCACGCACGCAAACGCCCTGCGTATATGCACGCGCGTCTGTACGCCCTCATGCCGAGCTACACGCACACTGACACTAAGACATACACGCGCAATCGCACACCCACGCACGCGCACGAACACACACGCGCGCGTGCACGAACACATTTCCAGATTGCCCGACCCTGCCGAAGGTTCGTAGACCCCGATGACCTTCTTCCCCCGCCGCAAGGACCGGCAACAGTTTCCGATCTCCGACGATCGTATAAAACAGCAGATAGTCGACGATCATGATCTCAAGCGACGATCGATCTCCGACGATCGTATAAAACATACCAGATAGTCGACGATCATGATCTAGACACGATGCAGCGTTGCGAGCGACAACATCTATAGTGTCGGAATATATATAGCATGCACGCGTGCCCGCACATGCACCTGCGGCTCACGCATCGCATCAGCACGCGACGTCATTGACAAAAGCTCGCACGCGTCTTCCCTTCCACATGCACCCCCTCTCTCCTTCTCCTTCCCCTCCGCCTTCTCCTTTCCTACCCCTCCCCTTTCCTTCCGTTTCCCCTTACTTGCGCACGTGCGCTGCTCCGCTTCTACGCACGCACTCCGCTTTCTATGATCGCTCCCACGGGGCTCCTCCCGCTCACCTCCCCCTCCCCCTCTTCCTGCCGCGCGTGTGTTCGTACGCACATGAACGCGTCGCTACTCACCCGCGTGTCGTTCGTGAACATGTCGAGAACGTATCCGGGCAAGAAGTTCTGAGCGTTCACGTGATCAATGGCGAGCTCGGCTGCTGCGAGCTCCGCCTGTCCGGCGTCGCCGTGAGTGTGCGACAGCTCGAACAAGCCGCCGATATAGAGCACGGCCTTGCCGCCGCGGTGCGCGTCGCTCCACGACGACGTCGTGTTTGTGTAGACGGCGTGGCCGGCAGCGTCGATGATGCTGGGCGCAGTCGCCGACGCCGCGTCGTCGCCGACGCGTCCGATGCGGTTAAACGCCGTCTCGCTGCCGCTGCCGCCGCTGCCGCCGCCGCCGCCGCCGCCGCCGCGTTTCGTCACGGCGAACGCGCCGACGTCGGCGTCGGTCGTCCAGCGCGCGACGACTTCGTCGTCGAAATCGCGCAGAGTCGTCGCCGACATCGTGCGCGTGAACCCCGGCCGCGTCGGCGCGTCGGCCGGGAAGCCGTCGCTAGGTCGCACGAGCGCGTTAGCGCCGACGTCGCCGTCGTCGGCGACCGTCGGCGCGCTGAGCAGGCAGGCGACGTATAGCGCGGTGGCGGCGTGGACGACGCGAACGTGGCGGCTCGTCGTCGGCCGCGGCGACGTCACTGCGGCGGGACGCATCGTGAGCGTGGTCACCACCTTCCGTGCGGTCAGCCGCATCTAGGGAGACTGCGGTGGTGCAGCAGCAGTCGGCGGACGCGTCCGCTGCGGCGCCAGCATAGACTCACACGTCGCGTCGCTGCATGCGATGCTGCTGCGGTGGTTACTTGCATAGACACGTCTCGCGGCGTCGGCCGTGAGCGAGACAGAGAGAGAGGGAGATAAAACTTAAGCGTCGGTCGCTCTTCCCAGGGCGCTGCAGTCAATCAAAACGTCGTTTATTATCGCGTCGCTCTACTCGGTTCCTGCGTCGCTAAACTACTGCGGCCACCGACGACGACGACGACGACGACGACGCTGACGACGACGCTGACGATGACGATGACTTCGCTCATGAATAACGCACGTCCATGAATAACAGAGACGCGCGCCAGATGGAGCTTTTAGACGCCGCGTGCTGCGTCGCTTGCTGCGTCGCGTGCTGCGTCGCGTGCTGCGTCGCGTGCGGGCGCATTCGTTCGTGAGATTAGAGCTATTTTTAAACGGCCCCGTTGAAAAACAGCGGCCGAAAGTCTCGTTACGGCGAGCAAAACCGACGGGCGATCACGGCGGCCGCGCGACGTTAAGTGAAATTGCGCGACGACGACGGCGGTCGGCTGTCATTGTGTGCTCTGAGCGACGCCGCATCCGGTCTGCGGTGTTTACATCCGGGCACGGTGCGCTGCGTAGCTTCCGGTCAGGCTACTGCCTTTCGCCTCATCCTGCGATTCTGGAAGAGATAGATAGAGAGAGAGGGAGACGGAGAAAAGCGAAGTGAGTAAACGTTAGTGCGTCAACCTGCTATGTCATCGCTGTGCGCGACGCTAACGCCGCCTCGCGGAGCCGGCCATAAACACTCATTCCCAAGCGGAAAAGCCTTATCGTGTTATGATTCCCATTAACACTTAGTCTAGTCGTCTGCTGGCAAAGGTCAAACTAGGACGGAGTCGAGCGGCGGAATCTCGTGGATTCGTCCGGGAGCGGTAATGTAAAGTTTAAATATGTATGCGTAACGCCATCGATTATGAATGCTACTTATGCGGCAAGGTAAGCAGATGCCGTGCATCGCCGCGTCACGCGTTCAATCAGCGAGATGGCAGCCTTTCAATTTCGGCGTCCCCTTACGACGGGGCTACGCTTACGGAAACGCGCAAGAACTCGTCAAGCGATGACTCGGTAACTCGAAACCAGCATCCGAGACGGTTGTTCTAATGCATTGTCTCCCGTTCGGCTTCGAATAGGCCTTGCGAGAGCCGATTTGTCCCTAAACGTAATCTCACCGTGACGCACGTAAAACCCTATAAATGTCGCCCCAAAGTTATCAGTGCGTGTCCGCAAATACAAGGCAAGTTGCGATATATACCCATGCGGATTTGTGCACGAATTTCACTCTTTCACACTAGTCTCTCTCCTTCACACAAGGTGTAAAAGTATGAAAAAAGTGTAAAAGTTACTTAAGAGCGTCATATCAAAAGCCAACGATGTAACTGTTGCACTTTCATTTAAGTCACGCGCGAGAGATCGGGAGAGTAGACGAGAGCGAGCAGGAGAGAGAGAGAGAGAGAGAGAGAGACCGAGATAGGTATGAGAAGAGATGAGAAGAGAGAGTGAAGAGAAGAGAGAGCTAGAGAGAGAGATAGGAGAGAGACAAGAGGAGAGGACAGAGAAACAGAGACAGAAAAGAGGGTGAATAGAGAGAAAAGGAGAGGACGGACGGACGAACATGAAGACAGACAGACAGACCGGCCAGGGACAGAGACACAGACAGACAGGAAGAGAGATAGAAAGATGAGAGCTGAAAGAGAGAGAGAGAGAAAGAGAGGAGAGAGAGACGCAGAAGGGATGAGAAAGAGAAAGCAGAGAGACGATGAGGGGAGAGAAAGACAGAAAGTAGAAAGAGAAAGAAGATGCGACCGACGCAAAGTAGAGAAAGCGGGAAAGCAGAACCGAGAGAGAAACCAGAATAAGAAATGAGGAGAGGAGAGAGAGAGGGGGAGAGAAAGATGAGCGAAGGAGAGAAGATGAGAGAGAAAGCGCCGCGAAGCAGAGGCTAGAAATCATGCGATGTCAATCTAGGTAAGCGTAACTTAGCCGTAGCTTGTAACACCAGCAACTTTGTCGCGTACAACAAACTACACGCACGCGTTGCCCACACAGCTGGACGACTGGCCGACTTAACAGCACGGGATCCCGGCTCGTGCATGGCGGGCACTATCACACGAACCCGCTCCCGCGGGGCAGAAACCCTTTCAAAACGCAACGAACGAGACGAACCACCACCTTTTAACGTACTACGTGTGCGCTGCCTCCCAGCTGTCTTTGCCCTTTCTCTTTCGATCGCACGGCGGTAGCGCTTATATCTCGCTGTGGTAACGGATACGAGCCGCCACCGCACACCGCTATCGCGCTCAATGTTTGCAAGCGCAGCATCCCGCTGCTGTACCCGCCGCGCTCTCCGCAGCGGCGGATCGATGCTGCGATCTGATTGGACGAGCTCGCCTTAGCGACATACGCGCGGCGGGCGGCGCGTTGGCGCGCGGAGACATATAGAACGGGCGCCTTTATTAATTAATTCTCTCCCTGCTGTAACCAAGATCACCGAATGCGATGATACATGACATATGATATATATATTATATATATATATATATGTGTGTGTGTGTGTGTGTGTGTGTTGTGTGTGTGTGTGTGGTGTGTGTGTGTGCTGTGGTGGTGTTGGTGGTGTGTGTGTGTGTGTATGTGTGTGGGTGTGTGGTGTCTGTGATGTTGCTGTGTGTGGTGTGTGTGTGTGTGTGTGTGCCATGTGTGTGTGTGTGTATGTGTGTGTGCGAGGTGTGTGTGTATGTGTGTATGTGTGTGTGATGTACGCGCTGCGACCTCGCGCGCGCGGCGGTTTTCCGCACGCCCCGAGATCTGTGCACTGTGCTGGCTTGTGCGTGTGATCCGGGGGGGTTGTGACGGGCCTATGTGTGGGGAGGGGACCTCGGTAGCGAAGTGGCGGCTGTGTGTGTGCGCGTCATGTGTGTTGGCGCGCTGCCGCTGTGTCCGGAGAAGGAGAGGGGAGGTGCTAGAAAGAGAGGCTGCGGTCGTTGTGGGGAAGAAAACAAAAGTCGTGTGTGCGCGCCGGCTTGCGCTTCCTTTTACAGAACAAAATACAGAAACCAAAGTTCCGCGGCCGCCAATTGTGTCGTGAAACGTACTCTATGAACCTAGTCCTCGCTCTCTCTCTCTCTCGCTCTACTCTCTCGTCTCCATCTCTCTCTCTGCTTCTCTCCTTCTGCTCCTCTCTCTCTCTCTATATATATATATATATATATATATTATAATATATATATATATATATATATATTAAGCCTCGAACTGGTTCGAAAAAACAACATTTAAGTGAAGATAGTTTCGAAAACATTGCACTATAAGATGACGCATTTCTAGCCCTGTAATAAAAACGGCGTGTTATTCGTTGCCATAAACAACAGCGCGGAGTTTCGTGACCGCATCCCGGGGCACGCTCTATTAGTTTACTTTTGCGTCGGCAGCACGCGGAGAAAGCGAGAGCGCTGTCGATCGTTCGACGTATAGATAAGGCGTGCGATTGTATCAAACTCTACGTATACACCCTGGAAGGCACTATAAATCCTCACGCTGCTGGATGCCGTAACCAGGCGCGCCTTCGTCGTGTCGACCTTTCTTACTAGTTTTTTTTTCTTCGGCGCATTTTTGCGTGCCATAGCGAAACCCGCTCGATGCGTTGACGCGGAAACCGATTACAGCGTACGGATCCCATCTATAGCGCTTGTTCGAGCAGATTCGGACCCGGATCGCGTCAATGCGTTTCAGGACCTCGCGTCCTTGCTTAACCCAGCGCGGATAGCTGCTAGCTGGCATCGTGTAACTAGTTGTGAGAAGCTCGTAACAACAACAACAACATCATCATCATCATCATCATCATCATCATCATCATCATCATTAGGCTTGAGCATCATCCGCTGTCATCAGCGGATGCGGCTTTCTCAGCTTCCCGTGACACTCGCCGAGTACGATGAATTATCCGTGGCTGGCTGGCATCGGTTAGTTTCGGCCGGCACGAGGCGCGGGCGACACGTGTCGTACTAGAATAACTACACTGAAAGGAAACATTCTTGCTGGCAAGCGTTCTATCTGCATGTGCGTCTGCTTTCTAACAGCCGAATGCGCGGCACATGTATATAAATAAACGCGCACGCACGCAAACACACGCACTCACACGCACATATACAAACGCACATATAATTATACATAATATTATCGTGAACAAAAACTGAACATACGTTTTGTTGCAAGCCTATACTCGACTATGAAGCGTTGGTGAACAGCACTCATTTCAATAATACAACAATAACCACCACAATAATATTATTATTAGTTACCATGCAAATGAGCACATGTTTATGAAACCACTCTACGATTTCAAAACAATCACTGAGTGGTGGTTTTTTTTCAAGACAAGCACTAGTGTTTATAATAATATTATGGTGAATATATTAGGCTATATGGGATATATATGGGATACACATATATATCAAGAGTACATAATAGGAGGTCCTCCTATTATGTACTCTTGATGTATATGCATGATCATAGTTAGATATTTTGGTGGGGTCATCTCGTCAAAATCCTCGTCTCTCTCTCCCTCTCTCGCTCTCTCTCGCGCGCGCGTTACCCCCTGTCTCTTAGTTCTTCACATCTCTAACTCTTACTTAAGTGCTTGACCCACTGTCTCGCTACGTATATATATATATATATATATATATATATATATATAATACAGGCCCGTAGCCAGGGGGGTTCGGGGGGTTCGAACAACCCCCCCCGAGCCGTCCCCCCCCACCCCACAAGCAAAAAAATAATTTGAAATTTTGAAAGAATTTCACCTCAGGTCGCTCCATTTTAGTGTAATAATTGCAAATCTCCATCGTGCGCGGAGGGGAACAATGAACACCCCCTCCACACCCTCCCGCTGGTCGCTTGGCTCCCTCGCCTGGTCGCTTCGCGCCCGAGCAGGGCGTGTTTTGGGGGGTCCAGGGAGTCCGGAACCCCCTTGCTCGCGCAGAAAACGCATCGGAGGGGGTCTAATTTTAAAAATTTCTGGGGGAGGGCCCCCCACCCTCCCTTCGCGTGCTCGCAACTTTGGGTTACGGTTAGACCCCCACCCTGGTACAAATCCTGTACACGCCCCTGCGAGCAATTGCCAACATTGAAAAACGAACCCCCCCCCCAATAGAAGCTGGCTACGGGCCGTAATATATATATATATATATATATATATAACCGTGGCGTGGCGATAATATTCATGTTTCAACGCCAACTCACATCTCAAACGCTTACGTGACAGCATTAAGCGCCGCCTATTTCAGGAATTGAGGAATGTGGAACAGCTCACATATATAACTGTCACGCCGCAGCTGACAAGCTTTGCTTACATGTCACAGCTGTGCTTTGTGTGTGTGCGCGCGTGCGTGGCGTGCGTGCGTGTGCGCATGCTTGTATGGGTGCGTAGATGCGCGTGTGTAGACCTACGTGGGATTGCATCCGTGATACATGCATTGCGTGCGTGCGTGCGTGCGTGCGTGGTGTGTGTGAGGCGCATGCGTACGTGCGTGCGTACGTGGTGTACAAGTGCGCGCGTGGCGACAATTATTATTTTTATAGAATTAGATTAGATTTAGATAGCTTGATTAAATTAGGTTATTATGCTATTTTCATTAACGATATGTCTCATTACAACATGATCAATTAGTTCAAGTCAATTAGCTGTTGGTAAGCCCGCTTGCCCACATAAGAATAATTTGATAACATGGGGAATGTTCTGCAAAAATAGCGAATGAAAGGTTTATAGCTTAGGTTCCATTAAGTACGGGGCGCCATGCAGGACAGGCATTTTGTATCTATAAACTTGACAAAATGATTTTGTGAACACAAAACTCAATTCTGTCAATCCTGTCCACAAAACTCAATTTTGTGAAACACACAACTCAATTCTGTCAATCCTGTCCCACAAACTAATTTTGTGAACACAAAACTCAATTCTGTCAATCCTGTACCACAAAACTCCATTTTGTAAACACAAAACTCCATTCTGTCAATCCGGTTCCACAAAACTCGATTTGTTGCCCAAATCCATTGGTCAGAAGAAACAAGATGGCGACCATGACACATTTCTCCAGCCCAGTTTCTGACCAATGGAAGCCCTTCTTACATGCGTGTGCCCATATTTGGGCAACAAAATCGAGTTTTGTGGAACCGGATTGACAGAATTGAGTTTTGTGTTTACAAACTTGAGTTTTGTGGAACCGGATTGAAGAATTGAGTTTTGTGTTTACGAAATTGAGTTTTGTGAACCGATTGACAGAATTGAGTTTGTGTTTACAAAATTGAGTTTTGTGGTACAGGATTGACAGAATTGAGTTTTGTGTTCACAAAATTGAATTTTGTTGGGACAAGGATTGACAGAATTGAGTTTTGTGTTCACAAAATTAGATTTTGTGAGACAGAATTGAGTTTTGTGAGACAGAATTGAGTTTTGTTAGACAAAATTGAGCCCTGTCTTGCATGGCGCCCCGTATTAAGCGAATGCCATAAATCTTCTAATCCCGTAATAATAATGTTATTATTATTATTATTATTATTATTATTATTATTATTTTAAACAGCGCAAGCGATGTGGGAAGCCCGATCCTGTGTATGTGGGGCATTGTGTGTTTTGGCGGCTGATCTGTCGCACCGCGCATGCGCGCCGCGTACACCGAGTCTATCACGATACTTTGGAATTCGTAGGTAACACACCTCAGGTGTCTCGCGTCCATTAGCAAACTGTTCGCACGTACATGCGGAAAGGCGCCTGTATTACCTTCAAATATAATGGGTCAAACGGCTAGAGTCGAACAGCTCTTATAAAGCCGTAAGTGCACACCTCCATTTCTACATTATTAATCCGTCAGGAGGGTTCCCCTCCTGTGGTCCGTTACATTTTATTACATTACGTCTCAGTATATGGACGGAGCCTCTGCGTTTTGCGTCACATACTATTCTAGCTGTCAGTACGGCCGCACAAGTAGTAGTTACTCTGCAAAGATAATATGCATAAATACATATAAAATACACACAAATAAAACAGCGATCTGTGACTGCCTTCTAAGCCATACCGATTCCGTGTCATATTGATAAGTCGTATCCGTATTTTTCAATTTGCCAGTTTTTTTTTCTTGCAAATGCCATGCAACCATGATATAAGAGATGCCCGGGCTCATAGATATGTATACATAGAATAATATATAAATAAATATATATATATATATAGTAGCGAGAGAGGAGAGAGAGAGAGAGAGAGAGAAGAGAGAGAGAGAGAGAGAGAGAGAGAGAGAGAGAGAGAGAGTGAGAGAGAGAGAGAGAGAGAGAGAAATAGAGAAGAGAGAGAGAGAGAGAGAGTGAGAGAGCGAGAAAGAGAGAGAGAGAGAGAGAGAGATTTTTGCGAGTGGCATGATTATCGCCTGTGTCGGTAGCCGTTAAAATATATGACCTCGTTTAAGCCTAATCTCACAGTAATTATGCGAGACATCTTTGTAATTAAATAGCAGTTTGTTGGTGTATACGAAAAACAGATTATTAGCTATCAAAGATAATTAAATCGCCACATCTTTTTCCAAAATTTTTGCAGGCCATGCCGCGAAGATTACGGTGACTGGGAAGTCATAAACATTATAGTTAGACATTACTTTTTGTAGTTTTTATGTCAAACTACACGTGACTATGTGCTCTATACCTTAAATGTATCATTTCACCAATATAGTATATATTTCGTTTATCGTCGCACACTATTTTTACTGCGTGACACTGGCGCCGACCAACGGCTTGGAAAACTGAGCAAATTTTCAATCATGGTTGCGCGGAATCAGGACGTTGGGAAGCTAGGGCGACTTCTTGTCGATAAGGAGAGCCAAGGGGGGTCAGGATTTTTAACAGCACATTACTCGGGAGTCTGTCCTCCCTATTTAAGTCAACAAAAAATTACGTTTTTGCAGATATATATTTGGTGTGCGCCTTTTACAATGAATTTAGGGGGCAGGGCAGAAATAATGTTATTATGCGCTTTCTGAGACTCTTACTTACGAGTTTTATGAGCTTATACTGATAATTATGGTTTCATTATTCTGATGAAGGTTTTAATCTTTATTAAGATAATAAAATCAATCATATGATATAATTGTCTGAATTAAATATTGGCTATTTATTATTCCCATGCACGTTTTTTCAATGCGAATTTAGGCTCTACTCTATTTTCGTTATTATTCTGTTAGTTAATATTATTTGTCTGTATGTATGTAGCGTCATTTAATTAAATGCACTGCAATACAACATATAATCACAGATATCTATTTTTCCTACATAGTGCCTTCGGAAATGGGGGCAGAAACCGAGATTGCAGCATTGATGACACTTCGGCGATTTTTGCGTTACCGGGGTCTCTAGTGGCGCCGCCTCGTGTTAGGGGACTCCTTCTGTTGGAACTCCGGCTGTTAACAATGGTTGTTGCTCTGATATCAGTGAGAATTTTATAAGAAAGTTCTATTGACAACGATCTTTAGAAAAACTTAATAAAACTTAATAACTTGGTAATCTGCGTGCAAATTTAGGGACTGTATTCTGTGAATATACATAATTATTGCTGGATACGTGCATCCTACATTACGTGTACATACCGTACAACTTTTACTGGCACTGCAGGTGTGACGTTCTGGTTTTCACCACTACTATAATTTTTTTATTCTGCTATTTTTACCGTCCCACATTGCAAAAATAATAATTATGCACAAGTAAACCTATTTTTAAATTGAATTTGAATTTACTTTACCTCTCTTTTGCCCTCGCCCCTGCTTTGTCTCTTTTTCACTTTTATACACACATTCATGCGCACACGCTGCCTTCCTCCCTTGCCCACTTTCTCCCCTCTCTTTCTTTCTTCCCATCTTTTTCATCCTCCCCTTTCTATTTCTCCCCCCCCCCCGCTCTTTCACTTGCGTGCACACTTTTTATTGCTCCTCTCCTTTCTCACCCCTTTTTCTTTTTCTTGCGTGTTGTTTCAGTTTAACACTCGTGTGATGTGATGGCAATTATTTGGAGAAGTAGACTGACATATTGATCACAATAAAAAACAGATTCATTAGATGATGTGAAATAATAATTTACTAGTTTTGAATACAAACCATTTTTCATTATTATTTCTCAAGATTACCCATAATTATTTACAGTGTTGTAGTCGAGTCCGCACCCCCCGAGTCCGAGTCCGAGTCCGCACCCCCCGAGTCCGAGTCCGAGTCCGCGCCCCCGAGTCCGAGTCCGAGTCATTGCACTCTGAGACCAAGGAAAACGATCTCGAGGCCAAGACCGGCCTCGAGACCTACAACACTGATTATTTATGAGAAATTAATATATGCAAGCATTTATTTTGAATTGTGTTTTTAAAGGATGTGGAGGGATGCAGAGGTGATCTATTGCTGAAGTATCTCCTGAACTTCATTGAATCAGTTGCTGAGCTCATCAACGACAGATAATCATAAGTACAAATTGTCTTCATAGGTTATCGTAGAGGCCAGTGTAGCTGTAAGGATTGGTGGCTGAGGTACTCTTTATTTTCCATAGAAAGCAAAAATTTTGAAAATAACGTGATAAGAAACTCTAACCTAACTCACATTCATTATTCCTCATTCACATAGGGAATAGTTTTTCAACACCCGGAATTTCCGCTAGTAAAATACTACTTATGTATTATTTATTACATGCATGCAAAATTGGTATAAGACTGCTGTCTGTGAATCGAATACGTGTGCGTGCACGTGTGTGCCTGCATGTTTACGTGCGTGTTTGCTTGCGTGATTTGGTGTGGAGTGGTATGAAATGGGCAGGATGGGATATATGCTGTGTGTTAGGGTGAGGTGGTGTGTTAAGGTCGTGTGGTATTGTGTGGTCCGGTGTGGTGTCGTGTGCGCGCGCGTGTGCATGGTGAGGTTTATTGTATTGTGGTGTGGATTAGGCGATGTATGGTGAGGTGATGTGGTGCAGTGGTGTGGTGTGGCGTGGCGTGGCATGTGTGCGTGTGGTGGAGTAACATGTGGTCGAGTGATGTGGCATGGTGAGAGGTAATTAAAGCATGTGGTGTGATGTGGCATGGTGTGTTGCGTGGTGTAGTGTAGTGTGCTCTTATGTGACCTAGCTAGCTTGTCACGGGTTTGGATATATTGTAGATGTACGTATATTTACATCATTGAATTAGCCTGCTACGTACGTTTTCACATTTTGCGTTACACGATCAGTTGTTCCAAACATTATGCGTGTTCATATACAGCAGGATACAAGATTAAGAGCTACAAGCCTGCTTGCTTATATGAAGGACATCTTTTATGTGTATGGGCTTATTAGCATCCAGAGGCTATTGCTGCTGCCCAATGCCCATGCATTTTATCTGGTATCATATAAACTGATTTAACTATGGTGCCACTACCTATTCCTACATCTCAGATATGCTATATGCATTTGCATCATTTTGTCTGCTAAACTCGCATTAAATCCTAGTAGTATTTAAACACAACAATACCGCTTCTGCTGCTACAGGATTGTCATGCGTGTATTATTGAAATGAGTGCTGTTCACCAACGCTTCATAGTCGAGTATAGGCTTGCAACAAAACGTATATTCAAATTTTGTTCACGATAATATTATTATAAGCACTAATGCTTGTCTTGAAAAAAAACTACCGCTCAATGATTGTTTAATCACAGTTTGGTTTCATAACTATGTGCTCATTTACATGGTATAACTAATATTATTGTAGTGGATATTGTTGTATTATTGAAATGAGGGCTGTTCACCAAAGGTTCATAGTCGAGTATCTCGGCTTGCAACAAAACGTATGTTCAGTTTTTGTTCACGATAATATTATTACAAGCGCTAATGCTTGTCTTGAAAAAAAGCTACCGCTCAATGATTGTTTAATCACAGTTTGGTTTCATAACCATGTGCTCATTTACATGGTATAACTAATATTATTGTAGTGGTTATTGTTGTATTATTGAAATGAGAGCTGTTCACCAAATCTTCATAGTCGATAAAAAAAACTACCACTCAATTATTGTTCAATCACAGAGTTTGGTTTCATAACCATGTGCTCATTTACATGGTAACTAATATTATTGTAGTGGTTATTGTTGTATTATTGAAATGTATTGTAATGATCGAGGGCTGTTTACTAATGCTTCATAGTCGAGTATAGGCTTGCAACAAAACGTATGTTCAGGTTTTGTTTACCATAATATAATATTATTACAAGCACTAGTGTTTGTCTTGAAAAAAAACCTACCACTTCATTATTGTTTAATCACAGTTTGGTTTCATATAAACATGTGCTCATTTACATGGTAATTAAGTTGGTAACTAATATTATTGTAGTGGTTATATTGTACATTGAAATGAGGTCTGTTCACTAAGGCTTCATAATCGAGTATAGATTCACCATAATATTATTACAATTGCACTATAGACTAGTGCTTGTCTTGAAAAAAAACTACCACTCAATTATATTGTTTAATCACGGTTTGGTTTTATAACCATGTGTTCATTTACATGGTAACTAATATTATCAGGAGTAAGATAATATATGATCTTACTCCTGATATTATTGTAGTGGTTATTCTTGTATTATTGAAATTAAGGCTGTTCACCAACGTTTCATAGTAGAGTATAGGCTATAGCAACAAAACATGTTCAGTTTTTGTTCACCATAATATTATTACAAGTACTATAGTGCTTGTCTTGAGAAAAAAAACTACCACTCAATGATTGTTTAATCACAGTTTGGTTTCATAACCATAGCCGCGTTCACACGTAGCAAGAAATCCGGTATTTAGCGTTCACACGAGGCAAAATGCGCGGTCCAAAAGAGGGTTGGGCCAGGACACAACCCTGTTTGACGCCACTGGGGATATCAAAGGATTTCAATGAGCTTCTGTC